>NW_024529266.1:2543484-2594506 GCF_017590135.1 Pyrgilauda ruficollis
CCCCCCCCCCCCCCCCCGCCTTCCACTTTCTAAGCAATAATTTTGTTTCCTAATGGTAATGGAAGCATTTGCCACTAGTTTTGCATGTAGTCATAAAGTAATTATGTGTCGCTAATTAGGCAGACATAAGGAACTTGAATTTGTCATTTCACAGAAAAGTAACTCTGAGAAGTGCCAGCAAATTTTAGGTGCCAGGACTGCCTCAGAGAGCAGGAATCCAGCTCTTTCCTCAAAACCTTGCTGAACAAATAGGCTTTGAGAACAGATCATATGGATACAGTAAGGTCAAACTAGAGCTCATGCAAACTATGCTGTTTCAGTGCTGAACTTTCAAACCTCAGTCTACTGACATGCTTCTAATTAATAGTGGAAACTAAATTTGTATGGATGCAGCCATACAGTTATTTAAATATATACTTTACATGGCAGCCAAATTAAGTATGACAGCTTGTTTACTATGGATTCCTGCCCTATGGGAGCTTTCAGACACAGTACATTAAGGAAGAGAACAAAGTAACAAGTCATGAAACAAACGGTAAATACTGGTATATCTAATGCTTATCATTTTGGTATGTGAAAACCACAAGTTTTACAGATTCACTGGCCATATTTTAGACATTACTATAAAAAAGTTAAGCAGGTAGATGGTGCAAAAAAATACAGTTCTTCTAGCAACCACCTTCTGTCTTATTAATGCCACTGGCTAATTAGCCACAGGCAAGAACCTGGTGTCAAGTTCAATTCAACTACTTTATTGCACCTTACATTAATAACCTGTGTATTTTAAACACAGCACTGTCTCCTTCCATTGTTAAGGGTTCCTTGATTTTTTCTTTTTGAAAGCTGTAATTTAATTTCCCAAATTAATATTTAATTATTTTGTTAGGCAATTTATATTGAATCTAAAGTAAAACAAATAAACGTTTTGCAAGAAAGCCTATAAAAAAGAGTAAAGAGCAGAAGCACCAGGCTGCCTATGGTAACTCTAACAAGACAATTCTAGTCTTCTAGGAATCCCTGCCAGCATGTAACAATGCACAGAAGACACTTTTCTAAACATACCTCTTGATCCGTGAAAATCTCAATGAAGTTCTGGAAGGAGAAGGACCCTGACTGAAGAATGAGCTCTCCTGTGTTTTCAAAGCACTGGCCAGTTAGAACAAGGAGCTTGTGCCTTGCAGCATCTGTGATCATTAAGCGCACCTAGAGTGAAGAAGAGAAATACATCAATAATGGGAGTGACCACATGTTTCAATAGTCCACTGAGAACACACACTTTACTCTCCTAATTTACAACCAGTCTTTGGAACAGGACTCTCAAAACATTATGGAGTTATACTGCTGTTTACAAAAGACAATGAGAAGGGGAAAACATGAAAAAAAGGAGGGGCACGATGCAGTTACAAGATCTGAAGAATAAAACAAATTAATGACATGGAAAAAACAGCAAGGAGCAGAACAGAATACAACTTGAATTAAGAAATAATTGTTTCAGCAACAAACTTATTCATAGTATAGTTCTTAGTATACTTTTATGGAATTGTATCAGGACAACCTTGGTAAACTATTTAAGAGCACATGCTTGTTACTTTACTTGACCCTCACTACAGCTACTAATTGTTCTTGCTTACCACTCCCAAGGGAGAGATTTATGTGCATGCTAAGAGAATGCCATGTATTCTAAACTTAGGAACAAAACTAAACAAAACCTGTGTAAGATTCTATACTGTTGAGTAAATGATTTGCAAATACTTCAAAAGTCTTACCAAACACTAAAATACCAATTCAGTCTATGGTAAGCTATGAATTTCAAGTGCACTAATTCCTCTATTAAGGAAGAATTAAATCAAACCAGAGCAGTGATTTCAGAACAAGACTATCCACATATTAAACTAATTGAGCAAATGAGCAGAGTCCACCTGGGACAGCTCCACATGATAATGCACCAAGCTCCATCTCCATGGAGATGACACAATCAACTCAGCTCTCCTAGCAAGATATTCTTTCCAAGGTTTATATTGATTGTTAAGCAATCAATTTTTCTAAATAACCCTTGTGAATGCTGGGAGGCCGAGCCAGGGAGGCTTAATTTGAATCTCTGCTGAACAGCTCACGTTTCCAGTACAACGAGAAAACACACACTGGAGAGTATGTATCTCAAAGAAGATCCCAACTCTATCATGTCTTCACTGTTATTTTATCAAATAAATGACCCTAATACTGAGAAGCAGAAAGTTCCTTTAACTAAATGTAGGACTAATGCTGGTCTGCCACTAATTGCACTAAATAATTACATATTCAAAAATATCATGTATGGATTTAATGTATCTATTTCTTTTTCAGACAAAAATGTAGATAAATGCAAACATTTGTCTGACGTGCATTACTCAAATCTTCTCTGTTTTCACTCTATTAAAATGGTATCAGAACTGGCTTCCTCTTCTGAGTTTTCTTTTGTTGCTGCCAGCAGTGCTTATCAGTCTGACAACTTTTGTGTAAACTCATCAGGTTTTCCAACAGCAAAACTACTTCCTGACTTGTGAATCACTGATATTTGACTGTCATATAATTCCCCTTCTATTTTATTAATTGACAATAAAGCACATTCTGCAGTGTTAGCAAACTATGCCAAGAAAGTAAGTAAATAAATATTTGCAGATTACAGATCATAATGTGTACACATGGAAGACCATAAAAGACTCATAAATTCTGTGTATCGGTACAAATAAGGTTTTTTGAAGGATGACCAGAAATTTGTCTCCTGATTTCAAGACCGCTTAATTTTAGAAGAAATTCTGCAAGGTGATGATTCCATTCAGTTTAACTGCTGGGTAAAGTTCAAAACTTGCTGAAGGAAATGCACAGCAAGATGTAGGCTCAGTCAAAACAGAGATTAAGATGGAGTGTGAACAGAGACCAGCACATCAGCAGAGCAGTTGTTTCCCATGATATAGTACATACTATATGGTACAGTCACAGGAACATTAAAGCAATGGAGTGGGAACTTCCTAAAAAGGAAGTAAATGTTCATCAGGGTTTTCTTCAGGAAATAACAATCTCTCTCTCTTTGGGCCTCTTTCTTATGGGAGGTGTTTGGCATTTGATAGGACATGACAGGAGCTCTGGGCACCATCATGTGTGGACTACCACCAGGTAAGGCTATTATCAGCCAGGTTACCAGGTATATTGTATTTCTTTCTAATTTGTTTTTGTTTGCTTCTTTGGCTTGGCTTTCTTTTTTATGATGTTGTGTTACTTTTGTTTGTTTTTTTGTTTCTTTGTGTGTTTTGTTTTCTTCCTGAGTGAATAGATTCCAGTTCCTCTTCTGGTGAAGTCAGAGCTTCATGGTATATGTATATCTCTGTCTCCCCCAGATCCACCCTGGAAATCTCTGGTATATGAAATTAAGTCCTATTTGCCATAGTGAACAGACAATGTCTACTCCAACCTCTGATTTAATTCTGCCACCTCTTTTTGATGGTCTCTTTCTGAATTGTGCCTATTCAGAGCCTTGCTTAGCCAGCCAAGTTAAAGCTCATCTGTCTGACTGGGACCAGTTTGGCAGGATGAAAGCAAGGATCACCTCCCACAGTTTTTTGAGATGAAATTTATGGTAACATAGCCAAACATCTTCCAGAGCCAGCTCAGTAAGCCCAGGGTTCAGAAATCATTTATGGGTGTCAGATCATGTTCTTCCATGTAGTCATCCATCAAAGGAATGACAAGCAGCAATAACAGAAATAGCATTTCCCAGCTTTTGGCAGTTTTTCATCTCTTCCACCCCTTCACACATGCACACACTTGATGGCTTTTTACTTAGAATGAATGCATAGAGTTGCTATCCTGGTGACCCCCTTGTCCTTACCAAGCACCTCTAATGCCTTGTAAGAGATTTTCACGCACTGTATTTTAGTAAGTTCCCACTGACTAAGGTGGCTTTTAAACTTCTACAGGTTCAGAAATTCCATTTGTTTTGGAGTCCTTTCTTCTGTTTGTGTTCAACATCATTTAACAACTGACAGCAAAATAGTTTTTTCACCAGTGACCACCAGCAGAACTGCTTTATCTTCCAAAAGAAATTAGACTCTGGCAGTGCTTCCCAGCAGAGACCAGCAATGCAATTATCCCTATTATTTCAACCTTCTCATTAGCTAAATAAATTAATTTTGTCTTTGAGCTACACAATCAGTTCTTTGATTCTGCAGAGTTCATAAGGAATTGGCAGTTCTCTTATGGGCACTCTCCAGGGTTCACTAATCATGCCACATGCTTTTTGAAGGACAGACAGATCAACCTAGAGTCACCACCACATAGTTGGTAATTCTCTCAGACACAAATTTGTCCCTGGGCACCTTCAGACATTTTCTTCATATGTAAAATAGGCACCAAAAGCTACCAAACAATGGCAAAGCAAACAAAAAGCTTAACCACAGCTGCCTCCACTCCATCAAGAAGAGAATTTGATGCATTATGAGAAAAGAAACACTGGGATCAGAGGCGTGTTTCTGTCCCATGCTTCTAACAATTTGTTAGGAGTCTGGGAAACCAGGGAAAAGATCAAGGGATGGGTGACATTTTTCATAATATTTATTCCAAATATACCCTTTCATTCGCAGTCAGACCTGCTCTAATCATCTGCTAAGACTTTGAAAAATAGTATTTTCTGAGTTTGTCAGCCTCTAAGCTGGCAGGCAGTGACTGATGCTCCATAATCACCTCAGCTACATCTGCCTCAGTGCCCTCATCATGCCCATTTAGTGCAGCTTTCATGAAATGTTCAACAAAGTATTTCTTACTTACCTCAGTACTAACTGCTTCATCTGAGGGATTGATGAGGACTACAGTTTCTAAGACATCACTTCTGTGGTGAAGAATCTTCTGACCTGCAAGTGCAGAGATGAAAAAAGAAAAATTAAATTCAACCATCATGGGATAGACCAGGACTTTCCAAGAGTTTGCTGTGTCACAGCCCTCTGGCTGACCTGTCTGAAGGAGTACCCATAACTCACCTTGTTTCACAGAGCTGGTGCAGGTAAGGGAGTAACCATCATCAGCTGAGCATCTAGCCCTGACATATCAAGTGGAAACTAGAACCCACACTGCCAAAATGCTCCCTTTAGCCTTCCACTGGTATTGATTAACACTGGGACACTGCAAAAAGTTCCCTGTGGGGATGGTTAGACATTTGCCATGCTGCCCTACTTTATCTCACTCCTGCTTACAAAAGCTGTAGCAAGCAAAGTCAAACAACAGGAGTGACAGAGCACACAAATAACATCTAGATCCTGAATTAGTAAAGTCTGGGCAAGTTTGGAGCAGCCTCACAGCCTATTGGCTTTCATACTTACTCTGTCTCTGTATTTAGTAGTGATATTCATCTCACTGGGAGTGAATGCCAGAAAAACAAAATAGGACTGCTGATTTTTTCCCCCCCTTATGTTAATTGGCAAGTTCTTATCAGGGTCTCTTTCTGTGAGAATTACAGTGAGATTAATTAGCGCTGGATTGTCATTCAGAAATCCAGACTAGTAATTAGTCAAAAAACCAGAAGAGCTGTCCCTTCTGAGCAAACTGATTGGCGCAGTATTAATCAATTAAAATAATTAATTAGGCTTAAAAGGGAGTATGGGACACAGACCTATTTGCCAACTTAGAAAACCTCCCCTGTAAAAAGACATAATTTAACAAGGCTGAGGGCAGTCAGGCTGAAAGGAGCTCCACATGCCTGAGAGCATCGTGTGAGAGAAAGGGCAGCCAGCCATTCCCACAGTGTCCCTGGCTGGGGTGGGCTCGGTGCTGCCCTACCTGCCCCAGCGATGTCCTCTTCCTTCCTCACTGACCTGCCTGCACGAGTCCTGTCTTCTTCCTCCTCCTTGACCCCTGAGCTCCCACTGTGCTGCATCTGTCACTGTTGCTCTGGGGAATATCTACATTTATAAGCATGTGAGCATAAAACCAAATGATAGAAAGTGATGGAGAAGGAAAATAGTGCTCCGAAGTAAAACGTGAGATAGGGTTGTAATCTATTCTCTTGTGCGTGACAGTGCTTAGAAACTTAGGGATAAATATCTACTTAGTTTGAAGAAACCTAGTTTATTTTAACATATATTCTTTCTGCTATACTTCCTTGAAAGAAGGATACAAATTATATATTGCAAAAGTTCTGATATTACCTTTTGCAATTCAATTTATTTTTAAAGTTTTGCTTCCTTGCCTATCAGAAATGCACATATAAAGCTACAGTCAATAAAACATCCGGATGGTTCTCTTACCGCATACTCCTTCAGAAGATGCTCTGTGCTCTGGTATTTTATTTGTTTGTCAGATTTCCCTTAAATTAAGAGATTAGGTGGAGTTTATTGAATCTTATCATTAAGGAAATGAAAGGAACCCTTTAGCAAACACTGAAATTTCTTGCTTAATTGTTGGTGAGCACATACGTTGCTTCAGGCTAGACTAAGCCTCATATATCATCAGACATGAACACATTAAACACAGGTAGAAAAGAAATGCAATTAGCCACACGCAAAGTTAGACAAAAATCCACAGCTTTAACTGGGCTCAAAGCACATACTTTGGACTTAATTGAAGCTGCTCCAAGTGGTGTGTCTGTGTATCTAGGAATGATTTTACCTGAGGAGTCACAGCTCCTGCACACCAGCCCCAGCGGTGGTTACTTACATCCTACCAGACACCCTGCTCTAGTGCTTGTGTGGGTTCATGGGCCCTGAGACTGATCTCCAGAGGCAGGCAAGCTGTCTGCACCATGTGCATGGTGCCCACTCAGAGATGCACGTGTGACTTTCTCCCTCTTCAGCTCCTTGAGATAAACATGTTACTGATTACCATACAGGTTACTGATTACCACCTGGCACTGGCAGGGTGTGAGTCACTATGAGAGCTCCCATCCCAGGAACATCTGGGAAGTTTCCAGATACTTGCTCATGTCAGCAACATGATCCCATGTCACTGCTTGACAAATAGGAAAGACTTTGAAAAACTATTTGCAATTTTGTAAGAGTAATGCAGGCTCGCTGCCCAGATTGATATCCTGAGATGCTCAGCTGAAATGAGGGAAAGTCTCCCATGGGAATGGTTTTATCAGACAGAAATTAACTATCACAGTGTGGGAGCAGAAAGCAGCAACAGCACCTCATAAACTGGCAAAAGACTATGACTTACTAAATTACAGATGGGAGTGGGAGAACCTGAGACTTGTGTACATCTGGGGTTGCTTTACTGGATTTCTGCAGCCACTCTCTACACATGACAGATCATTTCTGTAATTTGACAGGAGAAGAAAGGAAGAAACTTCCACATTGCATGGAAGTGCTCAGGTAGATAGATTTTACCTGCTTGTAGTTACTAAGAAGCAAGTCAAAACCCCTTCTAAAGACTTTAATATATAAATATTATTTGTGTTTGGAAGAAATCCAAGCATCTGCCTATCTTTTGCCCTTATTAATTAAAGCTTCAAATTAAAAACTGATATGAGCAAAGAGTGTGGCAGCTGTTTGATTCAGAACAAGAACAGAGAGAAGTAAATAGCGTGTGAAATTTGCTTGAAATTGCACTCATCAACCCAGTTTCTACAGCCATAGGATCCTAATGCCCCCCTACTCATCCAAATATCAATGACATCTATTTGAGATGGGGATGGTGTTATTATTGAGATGGGGATGGGGTGTTAGTCACGTTTCCTAGAAAAGTGACAGAACAGTTTTCTTAACTTACACAGTCAATTTTTTCAGGTCAATAAAGCAGCATGAACATGAGGGGCATTTTTAACAGTAACTATGTAAATTTGTGCAAACGAATGGCAAAGGAAAGAAATCAAGTCCTCATTCAAGATTTGTTTAACCAAGCATCACTACTGACATGCTTTTTCCTGGGCATACCTGCACAACTCAGCCCCACGGTTGTGCCTGCTGTAACAGGCTACTCAATACAGGGGTGTCCAGCAGCTTCTCCTGTCACTCCAGGTAGAAATCAACATTCACTTACTCCTTATCAATACAACTCCTGCACAAAGTAAACACAGAGGAAGCAGGCAAATCCTTCCTGTGGTCATTCTTGGCAGAAGGGGTGAAAGGAGTATTCTCCCTGGAAGTGTGTGCCTTCTCCCTGAAAATGGTAACCTGATCTGGCATTCAAACACATTTCTCTGGCAACTTTAAACATCTCTCATTTTTCATTGTAAAGAACTTCAAAGTCTCGTTTCACCGCCAGAAGACATGACTGTGGCTGTGTTACATCAGCCACCGTGCTGGGTGGTATTAACAGATGGCACAGCCTGCAAGGCTGGCTAATGGAGCTTCCCACGCCTTGAATATGCAGTGACCTCTCTGCAGCTAGGAACCTGCAGTGCTCTGCATTGTAAGGAGCTTCAATGCGCAGGTCCTCCCAGCTGCCCCTGGTCTTGTGGAGGAGTTCCCAGACACTGAGGGGAGAAATTCTCCAAAATGAACCATAAAACATCCATCCCTAAAATTCTAAGGGAAGCTTAGCCTCTTGAAAGACAGTATTGGAGCTTGTCAGCCACTGTGCTAGGAAGCAATAACTGATGTTCAAGAATGATCTCAGTTATAATGTGTTTCAGATTTACCATGTCTGATGAAGGTTTTTGGAAGGTTATCATATCCCTTGCACAGTAATCTAATAACTCATACAATTTAAGTAACTTCAAACTGCTCAGTATTTCATCTGCTATTTCTAGTCTGGACTTCAAATTTGTCCTCCAAAACCAGATGTGTTAATGCTGGGCTCTTTGTGCTTGTTCTATATTAGCAACAGAGTACTCAGAGTCTGGACGACTGGTCATCTGATGGTTACTATATATTGCATTAACTCAACAAATCTATCCTCCTCTGTTTTCAATGCAAAGATCAATGGGTATAAATTGTCAAATAATAATACTGTAATTGTGACCAGCCCCAAATATCCTGTCTGCCTGGAGGCACTACATTGCAACAACAATTTCAGACCATAGAGAAAGAAACAAGATACCCTTTTATAGAAGACTATCAACTATCTGAAGAAATCTTGCATAAATTATATGGAGCACTCTGTCTTCTTCACCTTCTTTTTTGAGAAAGGGATACCAAAGCATGCTAAGCTTCCTGCTGAACTAAACTGCAAGCTGGAGAAATAGGTAAGTGTCCAGCACTGAGCAAGGTAGTGACTTTACAGAGTCACCAAAGCAAATTCTGATGCTGTAAAACTCCAGAGTTCTGTATCTGCAAGTAAGAAGCCAATTACTTGCAGGCCTGATGAAGAAATAGCTATCTAATATCCAGGCATTGGTCTACAAGAAAAAGACTTCAGAAAGCTCCTTCCAGAAAAGGTCTGAAAGCCCTGCAGGTGATGCCAAGGACTGTGGAGGGCAATCATTCAGTCTTGTAATGAGCTGACACAATGGGGCATGCATAACACAGGCATAACTTCATTTATGCCAGAGAAGATGGATTCACTGCCTCCAGGGCTCAATTCAGCCCAATGGCTTCTTAAATTTAGGCTGTCTTCAAGGAAGGTATAATATTTTTTTTCCAGCAATAACTCCTACATATGTACAAATATCAGAATATTTTACACATTTCTAGGTGAAAATAAAATCCCGCTAGGATGTGAGGTGATGTGACAGCTATGAACAAATCTAATAATGAGTTAAAATTGCTGAACGCTCTGATGGAGAAAAAGATTTGGAAGAATGACACTAACTACAAAATGAGACTATTTTCCTTGCCATCATTTAAACCTGCTTGCTCTGGACATGATGGTAGGTTCAGATTTATATCTAATGTTACATGCTTTTTATAGGGAATTATGTGTTATCTCTGCAAAGTTAGGTTAATCTTTCTTGCATCTGATCAGCTGGAATATTGAACTGTGTTGTGACTATCCAGAAAGCATAAATCTCTAGTTTATTTTCTCTGTCTCCCTGCATAAATGGAATTGATGTTTGAATTTCATTTGGCTCAGCTGCAGCCTGGTGATGATAGTTAAACATTCTTCCTACCCACATCTGACTTGGAACAATTTATTAACTACAAATCCTGAGAGGCAATGTCCTGCATCCTCCTGTATTGTATTTTTTCATTTTTAAGCTCGTATTTATTTAATGAAATAAAGCCCGTTGCATACAATTTCATTTTTGTTTTTGGGTAAGTCCTTATCTGTCAGATCTCATTTGGGTTTATACCTCCAGATAATAACAGAGTCCTGAAAGTGGGAGGCTAGACAGAAGATGATTATGCAGTCTGAACAGTGACTGCAAGATTCAGCTTCCAGTTACTGTGCACAAACCCAGTTAACCAATCCTTGCTCAGGACTCTTAGACAGCAGTGAGAGAATGCAAGTCGACCTGTTTGCACCAATTTTCGTAGCTGGATTCATATTTTCTGACTCAAACTTTAATCTCTAATACTTGCAGACTTATGAACTGAGCTGTGCAAGGAGCTGTTGCAAGAACTACAAGTGATTGCAGGGACCTCACTGCTCTGTGACCATTCACCCTGAAATATCCTGAAATTAATCCAAGACATTACATCACCTTTTTCACAACCTGTTGATCAACAGACTAATTGTATCATCTCTTCACACTAAATATTGATTCCTTCCATGTCTGCCAACTTTGTGTGACATCTAATCTGCTGTCAAAATACAGTCATTTATCAAGTAGAAGCAAATTGTCCTTTCACTCCCACCTGTTAGTGCTGGGCAAATTAGTACTCTCATCTCTCATTTCTCACCTTCAGAAAATGGTATTCCTCACATAATTCTTGATATTTTACAATTTCAGGACATTATGAAGGACTTGTAAAGCATTAAAAATCAAAGACTACCCTGAAAAGTTGAAGCAAATAAGTCTAAGTAAAATAACAATAAAAGTTTACATATTATAATTTTAATGTCTACTAAAATAGATTTTTCTCCCAAAAGAGGGAAAACTGAACAAAGTAGCCTAGGGATTTCATTATTGATTTCACTGAGTCTCCGGACAGAAGTGAAATTTAAAACCAATTCTTCTGAATACCTCAATAAAATCAGAGTCAAAAAAAAACCCCACTTGCTGTTTATATGCTGAACTTCCAACAGTAGTGGAATCCAATGCCCAATAAATGGGTTCATCCTCAACTTTGCTTAAGAAAAAATATACCAAATAATCAGAAAACAGCATCAATTGATTCAATTAGTCCAGCGACAAGTTATTGTTGTGGAGCATTACAATTCACTATCAATGGGAAAAAAGACCAGTCTCTTTGTGAAATGAGTGGCAATATTTGATTGTTGGAGTACTTCTTGGATTAGGAAATCAAACATTCCTGATCTATCCTATGACAATCAATAATTCCCAATATATAAAATTTTATTTTTCTGGGGAAACTATGCAATATTGTAACCAGCTGCAGAGACACCAGATCACTAGCAACAGTCTTTGCTTTTTCATATGACGCCACAGCCTTGCATGGCTGTCCTGAACTCTGTAATTTCGCTTCCACTGACCTGTGTAATGTACAATTCACATGACAAGAAAAGCTTAAATCCCAGTAGCCTTGTACACAAGTATTTAGTAGCACTGTGATTTCAGCAAGAGGATAGCAAGCACAGGATATAAACATGAACGGGAACACGTGGAATTATGCCTTCCAAAAGGAGAGTGCAGCTTTATGATCCTACTCCAAGAAATTGATCTTCTGGGATTACAGAAAAAGGAAAAAAAAGAAGTGTTTAGAGATCAGAGTAGTTTAATCTCAGGGCAGAAATAGAAGAGTGATGGGTGTTTATTAGAGGGCTGTGCAATGCTCCTAGTCAAGAACTGCCTTAACCAACATCATGGCTGTAGTCAGTGTAGCTTTGAGTAAACACCTCTTTCCAACTCAAGTGTCTGACATGGGCTTTCACCATGAATTCATTTACCTGAAGCCACCATCTGCCTCATGAATCACTCCTCCAACCTTGAAACATGCAGTTTCAGAGGTGCTAGAGGACTGCTCAGTTCATAATTGGTTTGCCCTTTGATCCTTTCTATATGAATTATATAGCATTTTCCATTATTTTCAAGGCAAAATATAGCTCCTATTAATGCTCCAGATAATTAAAATTTAAGATCTTCCTCCAAAATATTCACAGTTTCAGAGTGGCTTCCTGAAATATGTATCTTAATTGTGTTGTAGAATATTTCCACATACTGGTTTTGTACATATGACTCTACAGACACTGTGGTCCCTAAACAACTACAATTTGTTTTATCTTTAGAACAGATCTGGTAAGTGTGACAGAATTTTAATCCCATAAAATACTTATAGGGAAACAATTTCCAAGGTCATATGGAAATAGAAACATGAAGCTTTAGAAGCCAACTAGAGTGCTATAGCTAGACAATCCTTTTGGCTCTGCAAATACATCACAATTTCGTGCTTTCAAAAGTACTGAATATTTAAAAAGCTAAGCTACACATAATGGATTTTTTATTTAGTGAGCCCTGTTAGCTACTTCCCAGAGCTGAAATTCTTCCATAAACTACTTTCCTGACTGTTAAGATATCAATATTATTTAACACTAACAATGTTATCACTGCAGACCTTGAAATCCTAGCTTCAAACGGCAACAGAAAACAACATCCAGTGAACTTTGTGAGGAATCTGTCTGGGACTATCTAGACAAAAGCCAAGCAATTTCATGTTTTCCTCTTGCAGATTCTCCATGTCACAAAATTGAGGCAGGCAGGTAGGTAAATGTGATATTCTCTCCAAGCATTTGTCTTGGGTTACATACCTCTAGATTACAGAAGTAATAATCTTAAGAAGATCTTAAGAGCAAGATAGTAGATTACTGGCATATATACCACGGTCAGCCCTATATTTTTAAGCTTTTTCATTGTCTCTCTCTTCTCTCCTGTCCTTAAATCTAAATTACATAGAAAACAGCATTGCTCTAGGATGCACTGCAGAACTGCTCTGGAGATTTATTTTTCAGCAGCACAGCACAGTGCCCTAGTGCTGCATAGAAACTGGCAGCCAACACGCACCGTGATGGGAGACTGCGGTAATGCAGAGCTGACTCATGAGTCCTGAAGGTCAATAAAAGTCCTCAACTGAAACTGCATTTGGGAGGGTTACTAACCAGGGAGAGAAGGAGAGGTGCGCAACATCAGATATCTTCCACAACCCTCTCTGTCTAGAAAGAAGGAAAATTTCTTCTTTAACTTCTGGAAAACATCTTGGATCTAGGAACTAAAATAATCCTGAGCACATCTATTTTATTTAAAATAGTTACTGCAATGTGATATTTAACTTTGGTCACTTTTTCAGAAAAGGTATCTCTCACTTCTCAATTGTCAAATAGCCAAATAAAATCTTATTTAGGAAAAATGCTACTTCTTTCTCAATTCCCCTATCTCATACTTCATGGTTTATTGAACACATCATATTTCATAATTCACAGGACTGGTTAGAAGCTTAAGTGTTCCTTTGTTATACCAAGTGACCAGTATATTCACATTACAGACAAAACTGTTTACTGGGCTGTTAAGCAGGTTTTTTGCACCAAACATGCTTGGCACTTTTTCCAAGCACTGCTTTTTATGGGAAAAAACCAAACCCAACCAACAAAACTAGTGGACTTATTTTAATTATTTCTTAAAACAAAGTATGATTCCGCCAATCCATTAACTAGCTTAGCATCTACCTCAAATCCAAGTGTACTCCATAGGAATATTGCCATTGAGGAATGGAAAAGGTTCTTTGATTATAAAGATCTGTTTTGAAATCAAGATAGGAAACATCAGCAGTTATGGTTCTCCTTAGTGGTATTTAATCAAGTAGTCAAGACCCTTCCTATATCTCAAAAGAATACTCAACAACTTCAGTGAAATTTATTTTATTTCCTTTCAAATGTTGCCATTATTAAAACTCTTTTTACATCGTTTCACTTTACTTCCCTGTGCTGCAGTGCCTGCCTGTACTGTTCAGCCCACAACATCCTGACTGCCAGGGGAGGGAGGCTTTTTCCTTTCCTCTGCAGCACACTCTGCAGATGCTTCCTTGCACTTCACCGCAACTCCCACTTTCATAAGGAAAATGGAGCACAGCAGCATCAGGGAAACTATGACGTAAATTTAAAATGTGTTGCAAAGGGATAAATGCTGAAATAAGTATTTCAGAAAAAAAATATTTCAGAAGTTTCCCTTTCCTCTTCCCAGACATCTCTATCTGAGTACATTTTTAGTCTTTTGCATCTCCTTAGGGAGAAGTATCTGAATTTTGATCACTTCAGAAGGTTTCTGTTAATGTTTCTAAATTGCTACAGCTTTCTTACTAATGGGTTTTCATCCCTATAGCAGCTGAAGCCAAACCCAAAGCTCCAATTAGAATCCTCTGGAGAATATTTCTGGGTCTTGGTATCATTACCTTACATGCAATTAAGTTTTAAGTTCATCTGCCATTCCTGTTGAAAATCTGACAAGTCAATACAATCTGTAAAGGCTTCACACACAGGGAATCCATTCCTTCCCTAGAGCACATTCTCTTTGCCATGTATTTATCACAATTTCTCAGTTCAGATACAATTTTTATTCTTCCTCCTAGTTCAGATCAGAGACGATTTCCTCACCTTGACAGTCCATGAATAATGAATGACAGATTCTGTTTGCAAGCACTGCAGCTGTTCCAGAAGCCTTGCACTGCAGATTAGACACTTTACTTTGCAGTATTTTAAGATTACTTATGTTCAACTTTTCCTATGGTCTGGGAGTCAGTAAATTTTCTTGGGAAAAAAACCCACAGTTAATAATCCACCCTTGATCCCTGTACTGTAATGTTTATTACTTACCAGAAAACCCCTACGTTGTTTGTCAAAATATCTCCTTAAACATCATTTACCTAGTGGTGCTCTTTGAAGAACTGCAAAGTTCTTCTTCCTCAAGTAACATCACACCTTTATTCTATTCCCTGAACAAATCATAGAATCATCACAGCTGTATTCCAGTGGAAATTTTGTATTTTTTTTTATACTTAGGTTTATTTTTGTGCATTTTAGGAAACTGGCATCCTGTTGAATGTAGCATTACTATCAGCTAATTCACCAGCTGTGGAATATCCCTGAGTCTCTGCAACCACTACAAAATATAACAAGATGCTCTGTTTGTAAGCCTTTAATGAGAACTAGGTATAAGCTTTTCCCCTGGCAACCACCCAGCTTCCCGGCTCCATAGCAAAACTTGCCCAAAGCTTTTATTCTGCTTTACATATAAACAGTGTTGCCAAACAATTTCTGGATTAAATTCACTGTCCCTTTCTAGCAGCAAATGCTTTCCTGGTCAGAAAGGGTGAAACAACTGTTCCACTCCAAGGTAGAGACAAGAGAGAGCCTTTTAAAAACCTCCAAACTCCTTCCTCCACTGATTCTTTACTGGATATGTGCAGTTCTTCACTGTGATGGTTTCATACAAACTGCAAATATAATATGAAATTGATTGCCTCTGTGTACAATACAGGCAAATACTATTAATTAATGCTAGATTTCACAGAGAAGAAAATGAGAAGGCACACCTGTTTCAGCACAAAGGGAATATTCTTCTGGGTTTCATTTCTGGAATTAAAACAAGCCATAAAGTAGTCCCTCCAGTCTTTGGCCTTCAATTTTTGGATGATGTGCTTAAGTACAACCAACTGAACTACATTATAAAGTATGTATAATAGTATGCTCAAATTAGATTATCAAAAACAGGGAGAGGTTTTTTGTTTATCAAAAACAAAAAGCCAGCATGCATCTTCAGGAAATACAAACCCATATTCAAACATTGCATTGCAAAGGCAATGTCTTTCATACCCAACCTCTTAAAATTTCACCAACCAATTACCCTTACCAGTGGCTGAAACTGTAACAACAAAAAACAATGCATAAACAAGAAATAGTGATAGCCAATATCCACTGATACAAGAAAAAAATAGCCACCAACAGAGGTCAGAGGACTTGGAACCAGAAATCAATGAACCAGCAAGTGTAACAGCAAAAACTGGCCCTCTAAATGACATAGTGGAGTGATTCCAGAGACCCATAAAGCAATAGCTTGGATGTTTTTATTTCTTTACTGGCCCTGTATCCTCTCCCTACACCAAATTTGTACAGAAGGATGAGTGAGGATCTAGCTCTGAAAACACCCATTTTAATCTTCAAATGTTTAACTTGTTAAATATTTTTCTCAGGAAGAAGTAGATGCTCCCAGAAATAGTTCAGGCAGCCTCTGAGCTGAGGAGGAGACGACTACTGTTGCAGACTTTAATGGGAGGATCCTTTTTGCTTAAGCAGCCACAGCATTTACAGGAGGAAACAGAACTCACACCTGGTGAAAAACCATTTACACTTGTATATGCAAGAACTGCTGTGGAGAACTGTGTCCTCTCTAATCTGATAAAGATCTATCAAATTTCCAGAGAAGCCATGACAATGTTCAGCACGTATCAAAACTAGTTACTTCAAAATGAAAAAAGCAAAATCTCACTCTGTCACAGAAAGCAAAACATTTCATTAAATATGAACCTTCCTTAGGTTCTGTCTCTTGCAGCTAAGTTTTCTTACCCTTTATTAAATCTTCATTGTTATTTTGGAACCCCTAATCACCTTTTATGCCTCAAAAAACACAAATCTCTGAAAATACTTAACATCACCCAGTAAGAATAGCAATACAATTTTGTCCGGGTCCTTTGTGAAACTCTTGGAAACCTCTAGCATACTATGATTGCTTAAACTTCCAAGCTTTATTCTTCCTTTTTTTTGTGTGTGCTTAACTCCCGTTAATGCCAATGAGAATTATGTGCATACAACAATGAAAGATTAAACTCTTTCATTGTCTAAGGGGTGCTATCAGCCCTGTGCTGCTTCAGTGAAAAACACCCTCAAGGATATTGCAAATACTATGGGGAATTAATCTCATTACACACTACTAATAGCATTTGTGGCAATGTTTGGTTCTTAGATCAACCATAGGTGACCACCTGGTGCCTGGTAACCAGAAAGCTGCTTCCATAACACATGCACAGACCAGGCTCTTCCTGGGAGACTAATCTGTAAGCTGCTATAGCTCTAGTCTCCTTACACTTTCTCTCCCACTGAGAAGAACATGTGTTTTTATTTTTAGTTTGAATATTTTGAAGTGAAGGACAGCACTTTGTGAAAAAAGTGGGTTTTTTAAAAGAATCATGGGTTCAAATACAAAGATTTTTAGTTGTGAATTAATATATTGTGATGCTTTTCAGGGCAAACTTCACATAGGCTTGTCTTCTTGAGTTACCAAATGATAACATGGTCAGCCTCACCTAGTCTGTTCCAAAAGTAAAATTGCTGGAGGGCTGATTTTAAGTACTCTTCAGGAGAACTACCAGTGAAAATAAAGACATCTGTAATAGAGAAACTAGGATACTGAAAAACACGAGATGTCGCTTTTATTGGTCAGTAAGTCTGTAAGTATTATAGAAGATAAGTATTAAATTTACAAAGATATTTTTAACTAGGTTTTCTTAGTGTACACCAATTAAATCAGCAGGGTCATGCTGACTTAAAACAGCCAGTGACCTAGCACTCAAATGAGTTTTACTGCAGATTTGAACAGAAAGGACACAGTCACTAAGCAACTGTTTGCAAGCACCAACTGAATAATTAAAGCTAGTTTCATCATACAGATGACACATCATGCTGTGAAAAAAAATTACCTCTGGCAACTCCTGTTTCTGTATCTGAAGCCTAGAAAACTTAGGGTTAAAGCACAAAGAATGGTGATCACCTACCTTTTAAACAAATTTCATATTTCTAATTATATTTGGCAATTGATACCAAGTAGCCTCCAGCAAAGGACTGCCACGATGACACATTTCTAAGTGTCAAAACTGAAATCTATAAATGTGTTGGGACAGTATTTTTAATAGAGCTGATGTGCTTTTACAGGCATACAGCAATGAGGACTGCAATTAAAATACAGTTCTTTAATTTCATGTGTTTTAAAAGATGTCTTGTATCTGTATTCCACCTGGGGATTTCATAAGGACACTAGTAATTTATTTAAGTGGTATCTCTTTAGCAATACAGAGTGGATACTGGAGATATAAAGGTTCTATTTAAATCCGAGGATTTGGAACAGTTTTTGGGACCCCTACCCAGCAAGCTTCAGGCTTTGCCTTCGCCCCTGTGCAGAGACTGCACCTGCAAACGCGCTTCTGGATTTCTGAAGTCTGAAGGCTCTCACCTGTAGCCCCAAGAGTCATACTGTTGAATTATCTTAATGATGTATAACCAAAACAACTAGGGAACACGAGAGCCAGAAAAAAGAACAGGTCTTGGGAGTTTCTTAAAGGACAAAATCCAGATAACATTGAAAAAATGCTCAGCTCTCACATAGTTGAGAATGAGAGAATGTGGTAAATTCATAAATGGTAGTTTTGTGGAAAAATTTGAAGTACAAATTATCTATCAATAACAAATATCTACACTATCTAAGCCTCAAAAATTCTTGCAGGCTTTCCTCTTGAAAATTCTGCAGAATTTAAAGTGGCAAAAGTGAGAATTTTGTAGCATTAGGCAAGATTCCATGAGGATATTAAGAACATTTAATCATGTGGCCTTGGATAGGCATGCACAAAAGGAGGTCCATTTCAACATACTTTGAAGGAGACCTCTAGAAAAAGCAATGGGAAAACATCTTCCTGACTCAGATATGAGTATATGATTGTGTATTTTCCAAGAACAGATGAATACATGATAAATAAAGGACATCAAGTATAAAAGTAGCATTAGGGAAGTCAAGCACTGTACAAATTCAGAATGCATGTGCCTCAAGATCTATCTGTCTTACAGTGAAGAGTATGCACTAGGTCTGCACAGGAAACATCACCTTTGCTCAGAGGGTGAGATTTCACTGTGTTATCTGAGTATTCTATGTTGCCTAGCTTTCTTAACCTAATGGCCGTTTCTGGAGACCTCTTCTTCAAAGTACAGCCACTGCACAGGTTTTTATTCAGGTTTTGTTTTATCCCCAGCTGATACATAAAATTACTGTCATTCAGTTTCTAGCTCACACTCTGTCACAGGATGTGCTCCGTATCCCACTCCCCTCACTTCTATGCAGTCCTACCTAGGCTGACAAAAACCTCACGCAACCCAGATAACCTTATTTTCCTCATTTGCAAAAGGACTGGCACTGAAACAGCTGATTTTTAAACACTCAGAAAATGTAAATCCCCAGTGGTCATAAAAAGAGCCATTGATTACAGTGGCTGTCCCCACATAAGCCTAGCCAGGTGGCTAAATCCCATATGCTGCTACTCAGTTTTTAGTAGGTCACTGGGCAAATTTTCATTCATTTTTTATGAATGCTAAAGTTAAAACTAAATATGACTGCTGGTGGGCATGGGGTAGGAGATGGTAAATTGCCATAAAGAGGTTTACATATTCTCTGCACATAGTTAAGGAAGATAAAATGAAAAAATATACATACGTATCCTTTCACTAGGACTGCAGTGCTTATCCTAAAGCTGCTTGTATACACCCAGTTAAGAGGACAGAGCCAGAAGAAGACCCATTTACCCATCTGCAAGTCATGGGGATTTTAGAAACACACTAAACCTTGATGACAGCAGGTACCACCGAGACAAGAGAGGTCTTTGGTACTCTCAGGATAGTTTACATCGGGAATCCACAGGGAGGTTGTACCCCAGTTTTGGGACCCATCCTCTGTGACAATCAGCAGATTTGCTGATGTGAATTTACTTTCCCACTGCTGCCAGGAAAAACCTGTTGGGCCAGACCCATGCTTTCCAGTGCTTTAGGAAATCGCTAACAGGGTATGAATAAATCAGATTTAGATTTCAAAACAATGTCTCTGACCCCCTCCCTAGCATCCCTTAATTCACACTTTGAGGGTCTCAGCAAGATTGCTGGATTTCTAACAGGTCTTCTTTGGCCTCTTTTCTCCAAATAATGTGAGAGACTCTCTGCACTGTTTTTTTTTTTTTTTTTAATTTAGGTGACAATGAAGCATGGAATATAGTCCAATCAAATTCTAAGCAAAAAATATTGTCTGGTATGACACTAGTATTTGACTTGTTCATCAATAAAACCCTCATAATGATATTTACAGCTGAGGGAAAGGTTCCTCTCTTATATGCCAAAGAATAAAAAAATAATATGAAAGAATCTCCAGAAAACTGGCACATTTATTTGCAGATTGTCCTTGGACTGGTTGTCATAAAACAAAACCACATGTTCTTTGGCATAGCTCTCATTGTTTATGGATTTAATCTATTTGCTGTTCATGAGTATTAGATCTTGATCTGCAACTTCAAACAAATCCCTATTGCTCACTGAGGTGAAAGCATGGGGACTTACACTTTATATCATCAAGATTCAGCATGTTTGCTCTTATTTCAAAATATTTCTAAAACATCCCATGCAACTATCCTTTGAATTCTATTAACTGCTTTCATTTACTCAGGGATGCTGAGAATTCAATTAGCATTGCAATATTTCATTTAATGCAAGAAACACTCAGAAATCCCTTGTAATATTCAGCTGAGTCAGAGGAGAGTTCTTAAAACATTGAGGTCTTATTTATATCTTCAGAGCCTATGTCAGTTTTCAAGTCACATGAATTGTATATGCACACCAAGTGATGGAAAAGATATATTCATGAGCAAAAAATCAATTAGTAGGTCTGACTTTAGGTTCTAATCACACTGATGCAGTACTCTTTTCCCTCATTTGACTTCTGTGTATTAACATTCCTGTGTATTAACATATCTATGAGATGGTGCTTCACTCTCATTCATTTCTGTGAGTGTTGATCTATACCAACATTAATATGCTTACATTTTTCCTACCCATTTCAAGCATCTGGGTACCATCTACTCCAATATTATCAGACTTACTGTATATGCCGTTCTTCACCCATATGCAATCTTACAGTTTCTACAGTGCCTTTCTTTCTGTTATTTTCATCTCCAAGAAAAACATTCATTTCTTATCTCACCATCAGATAATATATTAAACAATAGGTTCATTTAAATTTAAATTACAGATTGAATACATCTCCACAGTTTGTGTGGCAGTAAATTCTAAACCCTTCTGAAACACAAAAGATCTTAATTCTGGCTCTGAGCAACTTAATTCCAGTGTTTGAATCTTTCCTGTTCATAAACCCAAGATGTGAACACTGATCACACAAATTGCAACACTGAAGTACAGTCTGATGGCTTGCAAGGATCTGTCTTCATTTGGCCAAATCCACTGCTGGATACATGCAGCTCCTGGTGGCTTGGAGGGAAATAGGAAAGCAGTAAGAAAACAGATCTCCTGGGCAGGTTTGGCTCTCTGACCTTTTGATGAGGATGAGGTGTCCTGTCCCATTTCACACCATGGAATTTTATCTCCTTTGCACCACCAGCATCACAAAATGTTGAATATGTTTGTGCTGATTAATTACAAAACTGCCCTCATTTCTCTACTCACTCCTTGCTCTTCTTGATCCTTGCCTTCTTTCTGTTCAAATTGTAATTTTCACAGACAAGAACTCACATGAGAGGCAAGAGAACTGACACAAACATGCAATATAAACAAGTAACACAAAAGCAGCATGAGCTGCCTGTGAGCCCAGCATGCATTAGGCGTGTTGAGGCTGAGGAGATATCCAGGACATTCTCTACCTGTCAGTCCCCCAGTGGAGTGGACAAGGGCAGTATCAGCACATCCAGCCACAGCTGTCGCTACGCTACTACTTATGGCCAGGATAAGTTCTCATGCCTCAGCTGTGGAGACCTTCCTCCCTCTACCCCACTCCGGAATACACTAAGGGAAAGGAGACCTTTGTGAAAATGTCCCTGATAAAGACAATCTTATGCTTTTTTTGGTAAAAGCTTTTAAATGGAATTAATTTTTTACACCATTTCAATTTGGAAATTGTGGGAACAACAAAAAAGAGGTAAGATTTTACATGTTTGCTTGCATCTGAAAAATCCTGCACCTAAAGAAAAACAACACATTTTATCAAAATGTGAATTCTATTGAAAGGGCATTTTCAATTAAAATATGTTTAGCTAAAACCTTTGAGCAGCTTTGCAATCTTTATTTTCAGTAACAAAGGTCAAAATTTTACTTTTGGTTTCCTTCAAGAGTGCCTTCCAGCTCACTGCCTGAGCTCCTGAGAGCACTTGCTTGCTTTATTCCTGACAAAACCCCTCCAGGCCACAAGGACAGGGGGCTAGTCCCAGTGTGTGCCACATTTACATTTGGAGTGAGTGTCTCACAGCTGCAGCTGCTGGCCTACTGTTTCTGTCATTATTTGCATTTCAAACAGAATCAATGGAAGTAATGAACTACAAAACAAACTGAAGTCCTACAGAGAAAACTAATGCCTTTTTTTTTTTTTTCCCCTGAATCAGCTGCTGGAATACTGAAAGACTGAGAACTTGATAAGACTGCACAGTCCCTAATACTTAGTACCACATCAGATGAGACCAACAGTACTTATCTGTCAAAAACTGTAATTTAAAAGCTTCTACAGCTGGTGGTAACCTAGTTTTTAATAGGTAATCACCTATGTGATTAAAGCCTAGCTTAAATACTTTAAAATATGATTCCAAAAATAGTATAACAGAAAAGAAATTGAGGCTAACTAACTCTTTCCATTTTCTTTCCCCAATACCTTATGCTGCTCTATATTTCACATGCTATAAAAGTTTGTATTTCCTGCCTGGAAGTTTGATTTGTGGTTCCCAGACTAATATCTATCTCAGCCCTATTGCCATATCCTTTAGGTAATTTCTCACTTGCATCGATCCACAATCTGAAAACTTGCTTAGGAGGCTAGTGTCAGATATAATCGAGAAACTGCACGCAGCTATAAATCCAGGTTCTGCAGGGAAATGGAAAAGGCAGGAAAGTCAGAGAGAATACCCCGTAACAGCCACATGTGTCTAATATTAATCCTGTTCATTCCCCCCTACTTCCATGCAGCACTGTCATCCATGCCCTGCTGTACCTCCAAATTATATATATCATGTCCAAATACTAAAGAACGTTTCTGACAAAAACCCCAAACCACAACTACTCCCTGGTGAGCAGGGCAGTGAGGGAGCAGTGGAATTTGAATTGGCCACAGTGATCCTGTGGGTATGACATCAGGCCTCTAAAGCTGATGGCTGGGACACTAATAGCAAGAGTACTCTGTTTCTTAATGGACCTCTGGGCTCTTCAGCACACCCTTAGTACAAATAGTTCAGCATTAGTCCTTCCCTTGACTCCTTCCCTTTTTTCCCCCTCTTCAGAGCTGACACAGTGCTAGATAAATAACTTTTGCAGAAAGTGGCAGTGCCAAGGTTACTATTTTATCTTCCAGTCCTTGATAGCAAAAGTTCAAAGGACGGCTAGATCCTGCAGGGACTCATCTCTTCATACAGGTCTTACAAAGATGTCTGGATGCACACGGAAGTGTGGTGAATCAGTAAGACACAAAATGAAGGTTCTGTCCACAGAGCATCTCTTGACATCTCATGGAATAGTTTGTGTGCCACAAATTCCTATCCATAAGCAATTTGTTTTCTGCCTACTTAGAATCTCCCTGGTTAACATGTTTGCTAGTTTTTGTTATAGTTTTCTGGGTGCTGTGAAAAAAGTTGTCAAACAGCTTCACTTCAAATAGGGCAATGTCTGTTTACTATATACATTTCTGTTTGTAACGTTGTTTAATGAGTGTTTAGGTAATACTTGCATTTTATAACTTCCTATGCAACTAGATCTTTGTTCCAGTTATAGCTATTGTACATTATTTGCAATTAAAATAACAGAAGTATTACAGAAGATAAGAGCATAGAAACATAGAAGGATGTAAGAATAGAATCATAGAATAGTTTGGGTTGGAAGGGACCTTGGGGATCACTTCTTCCCAATCCCTCTGCCATGGGCAGGGACACCTTTTGCTAGACCAGGAGCTCAGGGCTCCATCCAGTGAGCCCAATCACCTCCAAGGATGAGGTATCCACAATTTATCTGGGCCACCTGCTCCACTCTCACAGCAAAGAACTTCCTGCCAATATTTAATATAAACCTACTCTCTCCTAGTTTGAATCCATTTCCCATTGTCCTGTGCTCTTGCATCCCCCATCCTCTTGTGAAAAGTCCCTCTCCATCTTTCTTGCAGGTACTGGGAGGTCTCAATTAGGTCATCCCGAAGCCTTCTCTCTGCCAGGCTGAACAAACCCAATTCTCTCAACCCTTCCTCACAAGAGATGTGCTCCATTCCTCTGGTCATCCTGATGACCTCCTCTGGACTTGCTTCCAAGCGGCTGTTCCAATAAAAATTGCCAAGAAACGCCCTTCTTGTACCAAGGACCTCAGAGCTGGATGCAGCACTCCACATGGAATCTCACCAGAGTGGAGCAGAGGGGCAGAATCTCCTCCTTCAATATTTATACAGAAATAATTTGACTGTGTACATTTCTCATGCACCATCTATCACATGCCGGAAACCAAAGAAACATCCAAAGTTGCAGAATAAAGGCAGATCCAACTGGCCTTTAGACAACAGACATTTTCTTCACTGACTTCAGTGAAGTGGACAGACTCACTGGATTAATTAAAAACAACAGTCTAGAAAATGTGTCTTACAAGATAAAAATACAGGATTTTTCACACTGCCAAAAATATTTTACCTAGCTCATTAGCAAGCCCTAAGAAACTTGACAGATTTTAAACAAATTAATATGTTCACTGTGACCATATTAATATGAATTTTCTTTTTACTTTAAGAATAAGTTAGTTGTGACTTGGTTCTTGATCTTATATTGTGAATTCAGACATAAATTATTCACCCATTCTCATATACTTCTATATCCCATTGCAAGTTACACAGAAATTGCCCCCACGGCACAGATTCCATCTCAGGAACAGTATGCAACAGTAGGTTCACATCCTATGTTTAGCCTGCACTTAGCAAGAGGCCCAAAAAATTCCGCTTGAGAATGTCTTTATCAACTAAACAGCCCCTGTGTACTGCGTTCTACAACCTATGTGTACAGTGGTGGTCCCAGCAAACTCTCTGGTTATATTATCAGATGGATTAAGAGCTGTTGGGAACAGTGGAAAGAAGAAACAGTATTTCAGTAGAATGCTTAAAGCAAAGTTAAAGTAAAGGTCTAGGTCTAATTCTACTAATTTAGGTCCAGGCACTTGTTGATGTGCGTGTCCTTTTTACCCATCTCATTCAAGCCCTTCTCAACAAAATCAGATTAAGAAGACAAACTGGAAAACAGAGGGAAAGATTAAAAAACTGCACACTTAAAAGTGCTATTTTTTACATCTCTGTAAAAAAAAAACCCCAAACATGAAAATACAAGCAAGTGTTTACATCTTTGAAGGACAGGATGGAGCCACATTTCTATGACCATGGAATGAGTCACTTGAGTAAGAAGTTTAGAAGTAGACCCAACCATGTAGTAGTAGAACTTTACTAGAGTTATAGGTATAATTTTTATAATAAAGTAATTATGAAAATTTCAGAAGACAATCTCTTGATTTCATACCTGTTCATTCTATGTATTAGCTTTTTACTGTGTCTTAGGTTAATGTTGAAAATGTATTTTAAGGAAAAATGTTTGTCAAGGTGCTAATTATTTTAAAACACTACCTTTAAACTCTCATAGTTTATTTCTCTAAGTGTTTGTGCAAATCAGAACCCAGATTTGCAGCCTTCTTTGGCCCACAAATGCTACCTTCTAGTTTGTGCTCTCTTCTGCTGTTGAAGACAAATCCAATCATATCAGATACTTATCCAGTGACAACTTAAGGACAAGTGAAAGATGAAAAGGAAAGTTATTTCCCTTCCCTCTCTTACCTCCTAGCATGTCTGATTTTATTCATGCCTGTCTTTTGTGATCTCCTTTTGTACCACACAGAGCTTATCAACTGACAAAAAAATAAATGCTTAAAAAATATTTCACAAGACCAGACAAAGGGATTTGCTAAATATAAAGAAGCTGCCTAGTCAGACTTCTACTCTTATCCCTAAGGGTGAATACTGTTGCTTCTGACATCTCTCAAGTTTTTGCAATACCGTCTCAAGTGCTACTGGCAACCAGTGATTAGTCTACTTCTCAGACACCTTGAGGGTCAATAGAGGGGAAAAAAGCAAGAAGTCCTATAGATTGTCTTAAAATCAAGTTGTGAAACTGGAATGCTGTAATGGATGGCTATAAACACTTCAGGAGGGATAGGCAAGGAAGGAGAGGCTTTTGGGTAGCCCTGCAAGTTAGGAAGTGTTTTGATTATCTTGAGCTGAATGATGGTCACAATAGGGTTCTGTGTTTATGGGTAAGAATCAGGTGGAAAGCCAACACAGCAGATATCCTGGTGAGAGTCTGTTACAGACCCCCAACCAGGATTAAGAAGCAGATGTAGTATTCTACAAGCAGCTAGGAGAATCACTGACCCTTGTTCTTGTGGGGAGCATCAAATTAATGGATGTCTACTGGAAATGCAACACAACAGAAACAAAGCAGCCTAGGAGGTTCCTGGAGGGTGTGGAAGATAATGTCCTGGAGCAGCTGGTGAGGGACCCAACCAAGGAATGTGCCCCAAGGAAATGTGCTTGTCTAACTTGACCTCCTTCTGTGACGAAGTGTCCCACTTAGTGGATGAGAAAAAGGTCCTGGATGTTGTCTACCTGGACTTCAGCAAATGTTGCGACACCATTTCCCACAGAATTCTTCTGGAGAAACTGTCTGCTTGTGGCTTGGATGGGTGCACTGTTTGCTGGGTAAAGAACCAGCTGTATGGCAAGGCCCATAGAAGAGTGGTGGTGCATGGCATTACATCCAGCTGGTGGATGGACACCAGTGGTGCTCCCAGGGCTCACTACTGGGACCAGTCCTGTTTAGTATCTTTATAACTGATCTGGATGAGGGGATGGAGTACACCCTCAGTCAGTTAGTGGATGACACCAGGTTGGACGGGAGTTTTTTTCCACTGGAGACTGTGAAAGCTCTACATCTGGACAGTCTGGATTGATGTGCTGAGGCCAGTGGTGTGAATTTCAACAAGGCAAATTTCCAGGTAATCCTTTTCAGTCACAGCAACCCCAGGCAGTGCCACAGGCTGGGGCAGAGTGGCTGCAAAGCTGCCCACAGGAAAAGGACCTGGGGGTGCTGCTGACAGCAGCTGGACATGAGCCAGCAGTGCCCAGGTGGCCAAGAAGGCCAATGGCATCCTGGCCTGGACCAGCAATGGTGTGGCCAGCAGGAGCAGGGCAGGGATTGTCCCCTGTACTCAGCACTGGGGAGGCCACACCTCAAATCCTGTGCTCAGATCTGGCCCCTTCACAGTAAGAAAGACACTGAGGTGCTGGAGCAGCTCCAGAGAAGGGCAACAGAGCAGCTATGAAGGGTTTGGAGCTCAAGTCTGATGAGAAGTAGTTGCGTTTTTTACATTGTTATCTCATGTTCACTCAGTATCATATTTCTGTATGATTCTTCTAAAAAAATCCTGGCAACCTTGTATAACAATACATTAAATCGTTTTTAAGTAAGGCTTGCACGTGGGCCTATCATGAGCTGCCATCTCTGCTTTCTGTGTGGAGCAGGAGCAAGTATAAGACAACATCTGGATCCATGGCAACATACATGAAATGGTCTAGCAAAGGAAATCAACTGAATGGATATAAACATAATATAATTTCCTAACAAAAAAAAAATTTGTTTTCTTTTATTTCCTCCTGGGATCTGGCTATATTTCTAATCAGAATCCATCTGACATTCTAAGATCCTTTGTAGTGTACCTGTCCAAAGCTAGGTCATAACCATATCACAGGAATGGCCCAAGAGTTCACACACAATACATTTTCAGGGCTTTTATTCATAAGCTTGTTCTGAATGTTTTACCATTTGACTACAAAGTAATTTGCTTCCCTTAGAAAATACATATGGGAAGTTAAAAGTCCATAGTCTATACCATTTTGAAATGCAAAATTAAAGTTCACAAAAACACTGGTTTTCAGCTACGTTTCTAGTGCTCAAATTGTTTTTGTTTCTTCTATAAATAAAATAAAAAATGGAAGTCTCATTTAAAATTATCCCTCTCAGCTTAAAATTTTCCCGTGAATCATCTAGTTCTGGCCTTTACAGTAAACCAGTGGTCTTTATGTATTTCCTGTGCTGATGGGTTTAGATTCTAACTAGATGGGAAGCCCTCAAAAGATGTGAATTAATGTGAAAAACATATCAGCAAGACCAAGCAAGTGTGACAAAGGCAACAAGGGTTTCCAACAGATCAAACATACACCAGGGGCTCTGTGACTCCCTGACCCACACATCCAAAACAAGGGCACACCTGGATGCTCCATGGGGGAAGCTCTCTGTATGCCTTCATCTCTGTTAGTGCGCACTACACTGTGGTCCACACAACCCTATGGGCCACGTAACCAATGCGGCAGCAGCAGAATTACCTTTAGATAGAACAGCTTGCAGCAGCACTGACTAGCTGTATTTGATCATACAATCTATATACAATCTGACTATATGAGTTCCTCTGATATTAATGAAAATTTTCTCAGTTTTCTTTCTACAGAAACTCTGAATGGAAATCTGTTAATATAAGGCACAAAGGCGTGGCTTCTCATCTCCTATGTTTCATTAAAGAGGAAGAAAATTTAATACTAAAATAATTTGTCACAAGGGTCTTGTATCAACTTTGGCTCCTATATAATTTATGCAAATTATACATACATGTATAAACTGATAGCTGTTCATGCAGACTAAGCATTCCTGTGCACATATGGTCTCCCACTTGGGGACTGATTCCATATTTGTGCATTTGATTACTTTGTTAATAAATGCAGATATCTTTGTAATTAAACAGACTATTTAATGTTCTGAAGTATGCGACCTTGTCAAGATTTGCTGCAATTTATTCCCAATTACCAGGTACACACTGTAGGAGGGAGCTGTTAACAAAGGAATGAGATAACAAAAAAACCCCAAACCCAGCTATAAATAAACACAACAATGATGAACCTCTCTTTATCTTCATTTTTTTTTTTTTGCTAATGACTGATCTGAACAGGCTGTCTGAGTAATGAAGAGCCACTCACCTAGTAAAATTAAAGGTTTAAGCTTTGCAAGAATTCTCCTTTAGTACTGATTAATCTGAAATTAATGTTTGAAGACTACTGTAACATGAAGTATATAAAGCACTTTTTTCTCTTCATGGGAACACAAAACCTATTTCCAAGTCTGATTTTCAACATAGACTATTAATAAGAATTGTCTCCAGGGGAAAAAAATACATTATTTCAGAGATAGAAAGATTTCCTTTGGACTGATATAATAATGGGCTTTTTAAAAGCCTACATTGAATTTTTTTACTGGCTTTAAAAAAAGTAAAATTAAAGCAATACTAGTTATGCTGTGGTTTGATATAATCAATAAAACATTTTTGCTAGTAGTGAATAAAGCCCATTCAGTAAGCCTTTGAGTAGCACCAGGGAAAAGAAAGATTCCCCTAGTTTCCCACATCCCCTCAGTCAGCATTAGAGCCATTCTCTTCTAGGGCTGGCTGCAGGGTGGATGGATATACCAAATCCAGCACTTTGGGATGGTCTTGTTTCAAAAGCCATCTCAAAACAAAGTTGCACAAGAAACAAATCCAACCGTTTTTTTGCAACGTCCGGAGTGACTCTGGAGCTCTTGCAGCCTTACCTTGATGATTTTCAATCAGAAAATGCAGAAAAGTAGTCAGCAAACTTGGCTCTCAATTTAATGCCTGTGTCTATTTTGGCTTCTGTGTTCTGTACTTACAACTGAGAGAGCAAGAAAGCAGCTGGTAGCTGTGAAAACCATCTTGGGGGGTTGGCCATTCTTATTCAATGCTTGAGCCTGTCAGAAGATAGGAGCAGGTATCACAAGAGATCTGAGCAGACCACAGCTCCAGCCCCATGGATTGGTGCCTGGGTGCATTTTGATGGAAAGAGCACACTAATGGAGCAGAAAATGAAGGAAAAAAAGAAAAAAAATGCCTCTCTCCCTCTTGAAGGCTTCTTCCAGCAGCAGCCACAAAAACTGGACATAATTAAACCTTAAGGAACTGAAGGACATTCTTTCAGCCCATGCAGAAGTGAATGATATTACAGTAAATTTCTGCCATTTTATTCTTTTATAGCCAGGGGGGACATCCAGAGATGGCATAGAAGGTGAGCAAAAGCCATCCAGTCTGTCTATTTACCACTGATCTCCCCCTTGAACGACAGCCTCTGTCGTTCCTCCCCTGAGAACTGCTGTCACTAACACATCACTCCTACTCTGCCTGAGAGGATGGTGTCTGCAGCCCGAGAGGCTGCGCTAGAGCTGATCTATTCATTACCTGGCAGACAACGTTCTCACAGGCAATTCCATTAGCAATATCCATCTCAATGACAAAATACATCTTTTACGTGTCTGGTTTCCAACCACATAGATCTAAGTGTTATTCAGGGTCCCTTTTTTTGACACTGGAAGTCACTGACATAGTGCAAGTTGTGTTTATTTTCTTTTTCTTTTAAGATGCTGGGTTGACAGAAGTTTTCCTTTAAAAAAATGCCCTATATGCTTTGGTGGTAAGGACACTGCTCTGGCTGGACTAAGAGAACTAATAACAATGAACTTTCCACATAAGGCCCACAAAAAATAAAATTAAATTTACCTTTGATATGTGAAGCTGCATTTCAAAAATATTCATATTTCAAAATTAGGTTAAGAATGTTGGTAAAGGACCCTTGTAAGTTATTTGAGCTCTGCACTTAACTTCACATTGTTATTGTTGTTTAAATGAAAAAAGTAATCCAGTGAAAATTAAATGAGCAATTTTCATGTGAAGGCCTCTGGGCAGTATTAAGATTCACAGCACAAAGTGTCGTGCTGCTTCATAATAAATTGATCTGAGCAAGGGACTAAATATCTACTGCCTTTATAACTGAGAAAACATTTTGCATTACTGGTTTCTGAAACAGACTGACAACCAATTTTTTTCTTAAATACACAGGTTACGTGCTCCAGCATCTTCCAGTGGCAGCATCCATCCTCCTATACTTTGGCAGGCAAAATAACCCTGATTAAATTAATTAGTGTCTTCAACTACTGTTGAGCTCATTAGCAACCCTCTAACACTGTATGTTCTGAAGATATATGCTTAAGTGCAGTAATTGTAGGTATTGGTTCATTAGCAAGTATGATCAACATGGGTTATCAAAAACATTTTTCATGCATAACAAATAGAGCAAATTGCTAGAACAATAAAAGAAATATCTAGGATCTACAGCAGGTTCATCTACATGATGTAATAATTTGTTAACATAATTAGAAGCAGATTTATAATAACTTGATTTTCCACCTTCTTTAGTCTAAAGGAGACCAGGGATACTGTCCTGCTTTCTGCAGGAAGTTTGTGCCCTGGCTGGCAAAATGTCAGGTGAAATTAAGACTGTGCAATGAAGAAAGTGCTCTTTTTGGTGTGATAGTCTCCCTTTAGAAATCTTGCTGATTGCACACAGGCTCTGCAATTATGGGCACTTGTGAACTGTATTTCATTTCAATGACAAAGTGTTGGCACTGGTGAGACATGTAACCCTCCCAGTACTAAATGAACACAATTCAAGTACTCTTTTAGAACTACCATAATAATTTGAAAAAAAACAACAAAGGGGCATGCTTAAGGAACATGGTAACAACATAGTTGCACTTTTCCCCCCAAAGATTAAAACAAGGTAGTATTTATATTCCCCTTCTAGGGCAATAGAAATCTCATAACTTTTAATATTTTATCTTGACTAAAGAAATGTAAATGTTGCCATTAACACTGTTGTTCCACTGGAAGCTTCTGTTCTTGTGTATTATAGGCAGAATTGCAGTATTTTCATCTTTTCCATATGAACTATGATACAGTTTAAGTTTGGCACACAATTTTCAAAGGGAATTACACTAAAAGGAGAACTTTTACTAGATGTCAATGAATGGACCTATGACTGATGATAGTTCTAAGTTGTAGAGGTGTGCAAGTATTCTTTCTTAGCTTAAGACAAAGGTACTTACCTATGGAGAAGAAAAATAAACAACGGAAGGGTTGACACTGCCTTCATTGGGATCAAGTGCAAATTTCTGACTGATTTCCAAAAGGAAAAATTTCACACACAAGACTTGCTACAAATTCAGTCTATATTTGAAGGCTCCAACAAAGGAAAGAAAGATTCATCTATGCTATACTAATCAAATCAGATGTATCTGCCAGTTTGAGAATACTTTTTAACTTTCTGATTATGATCTTTACTATATTTTTTGGAAATGGCTACACTTACACAAAGTTACATTACTGTGTAGTTCCTAACTCATTAACTGCAGAAATGCAAATTTTAAAATAGAAATATTCCTAGTATACATTATTACAAACATACATTAAATAAAGCCATACATAAGGAAAATGCACAAAACTGTAAGTCTTTCACTTCAACATTTTCTGCTAAAAAGTTGTGATTTATGGCTTCTGTTTCAAGACCTTTGTGAATGTTCATAAATGAGCAGAATTTGCACATTGTTCTAACACGTTCCCCAAAAGGAAAACCCTTGTAGAAAACACTAAAATTGAGAAGAACAATCATGAAAAGAGAATGAACAATGACCTGGTCATGCAAGCTCTCTTCATGTGGCATTTATTGTATGGTCTCTGTAAACCCAGCCACTCACGTAAGTGTTTAGAATACTAGACTATGCCATACTCACTTTTCACATAAAATTTGGATAATCAGAATAAATTTAATGGAATTATGCAGAAACTTCTTCCCAGCACAGTGCTTGCAAATTACTCTGTAGCTACACATATTTACATTTGGGCTTGACAATTTTTAGCCAATGCCTTGACCCATTTGACATCCTCCCACTATGCTCTGCAAGGAAAGGACAGCAGTCCCCAAACCCAACTCCCTCTCTCACACCTACATATTGGATAAGAATAGCAAAGCAGAGGAATGCAGATGAAACTAGAGAGAATACATGGTCAGTCAGTTTTAACCCTTTTTAATATTCCACTTCCCACCAGAGAGGATTTAATTGTTTCTTAAATGGCTCTAAGGCCTCTGAATGAGCAAACCTGCTCCAACAGAGCAGACATTTCTTTGAAAAAAAATCTCTGTAATAAATATAGATCTATCATAACCAAAGATCATTCTGGAGTCATGGCAATCTTTCCTTGCCTAATTAAACTGTGCTAATATGAAAATGTGGGCCAGGCCCATAAGGCACAACAGATCTGAGGGAGTGTGGAAATGCCTGGAAGTTGCAAGCTGGGCAGAGAGGCAGAAAGGCACAGGAACTGTGCCTGCATGCTAATGAACTCCACCAGATCGTAATCCATACAGATGCAATTTAAATTCCCTTCCACATCCTCAGCCTCAAATTCTCCTAATTAACCCGCAGCCATGAGATAAGCAGCCATGCAGAGGGGAGGATGGCTCAACAGAGATGACAAAAGGCAAAAGACTACTCCTTGTCACTTCTCTTTCCTCAGGATTTGAAGGTTGTGTCAATCATTAAACCAAACTCAGAGGGCTAATCAAAATGTCATTTACTTAATTTCCCCATGACATTTTAACTTGTACCTTATAAGCATTTCTGGATTTAGACCTGGCAAAAAATGTTAGCAATCACAAAACACACACTTCCATAACCACGTGGCAGCACTTAAAAGCATTTCCCTCCCACTTGACAAGGAGCTTTGTTAAAGATGGCAGGCAGTATTTCATCAGCTTGGCTTACAGTTTTCTGTTGAGACACTCAGCTTCCTACAGAGGTTTAAGTCTAATAGAAGTCAATTTATTTCCAGCTCCAGCACCATGCAGACTGGCAAGGACACCAAAGAAGAGAAGTGCTCTACTTTATTTCGACTGGTGCCACAGTAACCCAGCAGTGTTGCAGGTTACCACATGTAGAAACAAACCATAGTTCCCACAGCCATTACCCTCAAACTCGCTATAGATGGGATCTACAAACTGCAGTCCCTCACAAGCATGCCTAGGATCTACAAACTGTAATTCTTCAACAGCAGTCCAATGCGGCCTTAACACCTAACAGGGCAGATCCAGAGAGACCTGTCTGTTTTCAGTAGAATTCCTCATAAATTACACTCATTCAAAAGCAGAATTTGTCAAAGTGTTTTTTTAGTAATCACAATAAGATAAGCTACTGTCTATGGTTTTGGGCATTTTCTGTTTTTTTCTTTTTGGGTTTTTTTGTTTGTTTGTTTTTGGTTTTTTTTTTTTTTTTTTTTTTTGTTTTTTTTTTTGGGTTTTTTTTGTTTGTTTTTGTTTTGTTTTTTGTTTGTTTTGGGTTTTTTTTGTTTTTTTGGGTTTTTTTGTTTGTTTGGTTTTTCTGGTTTTTTGTTGTTGTTGTTGTTTGGGTTGTGTTTTTTTAAATGAGCAGTAACAAAGAGCAGCTTTCAGTAAGCACTGAGTGCCCTGCTGCTCCACCACAATTAAATGAGATGAAAAGCATTTGATTGTCCATTTACCAGTATTTGCATATATGAAAAGATTTTGTCCATGCAAATGTATGCAGGTGTTATTTAATAAATAGGTTCTCATGTGTTCTTTTTTAATACAACTCAGATATCTGAAGGAGTTACACAAATGGAGTTACACAATTTCACAAATGGCTAATCTCAGCTTTCCATCTCTATTACTGTTATTTTCAAATCAATTTGAGTGATCCCTTTAGTATTTACATTTAACATCTGGTTAGTATCTTACTAGCTTACTTGAAGAGAGTTGGTGTCCTCATTTTGAATTTTAATGAAGACCACAGTGCATAAATCACTGATATTAGATTCCATACTGGTACAATTGGCCTTGAAGGAAAGGTGAAGCAAGACAAAAAGAATTAAATGCCATTACATTACTGCAATTGAATAATCCAAATCATGGGTCAGCCACAGCACCTGTGTATGATTGCCACAGTCAGTCTTTACATAGTTCAGGAGCAAAATTAAGAAGTAAATTTCAGGTCTCCTGATTTATGATATGGCTCAATTTATGATTTGAGATATGTGTTCTACAGTCACTTAGAAAGCTATGATTTTTTTTCCATCTCTGAGACAGGAAAAATGCCACACTGGAACTTAACTTGTATGAACACTTACAAGTATTTTTAGACGGACAATACTGATTTGCTTTGTCAAACTACCTGCTACTGTACTCCTATATTCCTAACAGAAAGTCACAGCACAGACTGAGACAGGGAAAAAAACTGAGATATACTAAACTTGACACGTGAGTCAGACTCTACTCGCTTAGGTCTCAGGTCGTCTATTCCATGCTGTGCTCTGAGAGAGAGAGAGGTACTACTCCAGGTCTTACTGTGGTTTGTATTGCAGCTTCTAAACAGGAGACGCTCAGGCCTCTTTGAGACACCCAGAAAATACAGAGAAAACATGATCTGTCAGGCTGATTTTCTTACCTGTATCTAGAGGTATGTTAATTTATGCACAAATCTAGCTGTATGTAATGATCTTGCTTTTTTCCCTACCAGTTTTGCAGAGTTAATGTTAAGTCTTTTCATAAAACGATCACTATCTGTAGTCTTCAGCCTGAGAAAGTTCTTGACCTGAATGAGCCTTTCCTTCATTGACACTGAGAGATATGAATTTTGCTGAGTTCATTTCACATTGAGGGATTCGCCTTTCACAGTCAATAGAGCTGAAGTTTCTGAAATTTAAACTCCCAGCAAGATCTCAGAGAAAAATAGAAACATATGTCTCACATTAAGAACTAAGACACAAAAACATTACAGTATTCATACTGACTTCAGAATGTGATAATTTACTGCACAGCAATGGGCATGGGCATTGAGAATGCCATCTGCTGGCAAAAACAGCACGAGAGAGCACAATTCCTTGTAAGGCAACTTCCAAAAATGGGAAAGTTTAAGAAACATTATGTGGATGGTCAGTTGTTTGGTTTGGGTTTGTTTGGTTGCTTTTTCTTTTTTTTTTTTAACTGCTAATTTGAAGGGTTTTTTTTCAATAAGTTAGCTTTAACCTTCATGTTATGATGAATGTTATGTAGAAACTTAGGTGGGAATGGATTTTGAACTAGAAGAGTATTACACCTTTATTTTGCACTGGAAAAGACTGACTTTTGAAAATTGTAACAATTTAAAAGACATCATACATAACAAGGAAATATCAATAGAGCCAAAAGACTGAGAGATTGCTTGTTCTTTGGAGGTGAAGCCATACGAGGAGCAGCTGAGGACACTTGGCTGTTCAGCCTGGAGAAGGCGAGACTGAGGGGAGACCTCACTGTGGTCTTCAGGGAAGCAGAGGGACGGGCACAGATCTCTTCCCTCTCATGACCAGTGACAGGACTCAGGGAAGTGGCATGAAGCAGAGTCAAGGGTGGTTTGGGTTGGATATAGGAAAATGTCTTCCACATAGAGGGTGACTGGGCACTGCAACAGGCTCCCCAGGGAAGTGGTCACAGCAACAGCCTCATGAAGTTCTAAAAGAGTTTGGACAATGCTCTTGGGCACATGGTGTATGTGGTTCCTTGGGTGTCCTGTGCAGGGCCAGGACTTGGACTCGGTGATCCTTGTAGCTCCCTTCCAACTCATCAAGTTCTACGATTCTGTGATTCTCCTATGTCACAGGATCTCAAAAGTAATTGTCAAGAATTTATGAACTATTTGGTGAGAACATGGAAAGTCTAAATCTCTGCAGTAAAAATTGAAAACAAAATCAAACTCAGCAGTGAATCTATTTGTTAATGCGCCATCACATAGAGCAAGTGATTCCAAGCTTTCTGTGGCCAGTTTGAGATTTGACCACAAACAGTGGACAATACCTGTTTGATAACTTCACTTACAGTACAGTGACTGTTGTCATAGGACTACAGCAAGGCAGATCCACAGAAGCTATATCTCTGCTGGTTTCAGAACTGCCTCTGCTGAGTTGAAAACATCTTTTCTTTCTCTTTTTTTCCCCCCGTTAATGGTAATTGATGAAGTGTTTTATTGTGTCCAGTTCCACAGCCAACAACCAACTAAGTTACCTAAACTATCTAGCAAAAACCAATCAGTCTAATATTGGACTAGTGTTTTCTGAGTATCCCATCTTTGCAAGCTAGTCAGAAACATAGGCATAAGGCTTGGTGGTGTTCAGCAAGGACTTTGGTCTAAATTTGACTTGATTATTGCTTAGACTAACTTAATCACTGACAAAGAGATGCTCAAAAGTAAGACCAGCAAAAAAGTTGGAAGAGACAGATATCAACTCCAACATATTTAATAGCAGAGAGAAGCCAGGAACAAAAGAAAAAACTACGAAACATATTTTATGAGCAGAGTCATCCTGACCACAGCTTTTCCTAAACTCATCTCTTAGAAAGCACACATGTATTTATTGTCAGGTGTGGTGTGGCTCCAAGAAAGGCAGCACACCTGGAAGATCCAAAACTGACAAGATGCCATTCACATTTTACTACTAGGTTACCATGACTTACTCTGACACATAGGAAAGTTCCAAGAGGAAGAGCATGGGTAAAAGAAGATATGTGTCATCTTGGATGAACACAAGCTTCTCTCAAGTCTTGAAAATATCTGCTAATTTGAAAACAGTATTTCACCCATTTTGGAAAGAAAGGAATAGGATACAAGGTTTAAATAAGCTTAAGAAATTTTAAAAAATAAGGAAAATAAGAAAAGTAGTTTTAAATGCTAGTGTCACAGAATAAAATTTTTGATCTCTGCTGTGTCCAGCAAAAACTGCCCTTGCAGGGATACCAAAGCTGTCCCTGAAACGAGGCAGTAGACCCCTGTTAACTCAGAGCTGTGGTGAGGGTAAATGCTGGTGTGGTAAGACTTTCCTGATGGATCTTCTGAGAGGCTCACCACTGGTGAGATCATTCTTCTTCAAGGGACTGAAGTATGGGGCGGCACTCTCCTGGGTGGAGGTACCAGCTCATCTGTGGCTGTCAGGCTAGCTCTACACAGGACTGCCCTGCATGCCACTCTTTCATTTCCAGTTGTGAAAGAAAGATCTTAGGGTGCTCCTTTCTTATAACATCATCCCTGAGGAATTTTTGTGACTAAAAGTCTAGACACAAAGGCAAAAATTATTAAATCTGCCAAGACTGGAATATTGCCCTGAATATAACATGCTGAATACAACACACAACTGCTACCCTTGAGAGCAGCAGGCACTGTGTTAAAAACTCACTTGATTCTCAGAGCACTCTAGGAATGCATGAGGACACAGATAATTACATAGATTTCCAGCTCCCAACACTGCATGAAAACATAGTCCAGTTAGGAATGAAAGTCAGAGGAGCATCAACTCTTCAAGTATGTAACATGCTGTGTGAAACTCAGAAAAGTAGAGATACACAAAAATAAAGTCAATCTTTAAGTGTTTTCCATATTCTCTGCAAAAAGCTGATTCCTTGGCCCAGAATACACTTCCAATTTAAGGCAATTTAATTAAAAAGGGAGCACACAGCACATGAAACAGTCCAGAAATTAAAACAATATCTTTTTAGATATGCAGGGGTCTAATGAATGGTTGCATTATACCGTTCAAGAGACTGAACACTAAGTCTATAATGTTTAAGGAAATCTGCTGGCTTGGTGTTCTTGGTCTCCTTCCTCTGATTACCGTCTACAAATGGCTGTGGAGAACCCACAAGACACACCAATTAGCACAACTCAGTAAATGAGCTTCCCCCACTCAACAGCTCCCAACAGATTAATACTTTAAGATCCTGCTATTCATCACAAAATGAGTATGTTGGCAAAGTCTCCTTTCACATGATAATCCACTGCTTGACATACAATGACACTATCCCGCCAAAGCTGAAGACAAAATGTGATTCTTGTTATAATTACAGGTTTTAATAGGTACAGGCTTCAATAGGCACAGAGGGTTGTTAGGTGCAGAGCAAGTATTCTCACTAGGAAGTCTTCAAGAACACAATCAGTGCACCCAAACTCTTTAGGCCATTGAGATGGTCCTATGATCAAATACACCCATCCCTACTTTTTAAGTAGTAGGTTTTGACAGATAGGTAAGATAGCAGATTGAAACATAAAAAGAATGGAATTACTGAAAGAGTGGACAGGAAGATTAAAATATGTAAAGTTGCTGGGAAATGGTAAATGTACAAAAGCCTAATTAGTATTGAAAAATATTTAAATCTTCCATGTCTAATGAACTTTTAGAATTTGAGCTTTGCAGCTAGAAATGCTAGGTTTGAATAAATCAATAGCACTATATAAATTATTACGCGCAATACCATTAAATTATTACTTTGAGACAAGCATTAACTCATATCCCAAGACACTCTTGAAGGCTTGCCTTCTGTATCTGTTTAAAGTACTGGCCACATACAAAATATATATATTTTTTAAAGTTTTTCCAAGTGCTGTGCAAGTTCTAGAAGACCAGGAAAATTACAGGACACAGTCTGAGGCTAAGAAAGCATGCTGGAAGGCCAAAATACCCATGACAGGATGTGTACTATTTCCAAGCCTTAAGATCAGAAGCAAAACTCCTGTAGTGGGCCTCTCTTAGGGCATTGTCAAATTTCATCCCCTTTACTCTGAGGGGTTAAACAATGGCGTCAGCAAATAAAAATCTGACTGGAACACAAATACTTGCAAGCAATGTCAGGCTCAGCAACAAAAGCTAGAGTAGAGGTGGAAGGTGGGGTTTTTAGTTATTAAGGTAGAGGCTGTTCAGAGACTGGTTGGGCATTATTTTGCCTATGTGAGGTGCTGAGCAATTTTCTTCACTGTTCTAATTGCTTTGGTTTTGGTTGTTTCTTAGGTTTTTTCTTCACCTATTGACTCACCTTTACCTGGACCAATGAGTTTTCTTGCTTTTGCTCATTCCAGTCTCTCAGGTGTGTGTGGGGGAGATACTCAATCCACCATAAAGAGTTTACAAGACCTAGGAAAGCTTATTTATTACTCAGGACATGGGAGCCAAAGCTGGGATCAGTCTTTTTTTCAGAAGAGACTGAAGAAAAGAACTGCCATAACACTGGCCCAGCTTCCAAAGCCAGCCTTTGACAGTGGGGAGTTGACTCCCAGGTGAAAGTCTGCATAGTTCCTTAGAATCAATCAGAGATTATACAGTCTAAGAATGTGGCTAATCTTTTACAAGAGTTTTTTTTTTTTCTGTTTTGCTTTGGAGGGTTCTTTTGTGAGGTTGATTACTTGTTTTAAATAACACCCCAAGCTTTCCAGAGCTGTAGATCGGCATGATGTCCCACACATAGCAATGCATGAGACAGGGGCAGAGGCACACAGGATGGTGACTTATCTCACCATTACAGACAAGCTTTGAAGTACTAAAATACATAAAATTGCAACACCAAAACAATACTGAAATTCACACAAGTTTGTTTATGAATTGGTTATTTTAATACAGTTTTTACACTCAATCTTTTATTTTATCAGCAACTGGTTTTGAATCACAAACAGATTAAAATCTGCAAATCCAGGTCACCAGGAGCACTGCTTTTCTTCTCAGCTCTAGGAACAGATTACCACCAGCAACTATGACCCCCATCTTGTCTTTTTGGTAAGACCATCTGGGGGGCTGATGCAAAAACATGCACCTTTCTTACAGAACTATCCAGCTTTCTATTTGGGACTGACTGCAGTGCTTAACTCATCTACTCATAGGGGCTGTGAGGTACTGTGGAATACTCCTGGCAGTCAGGATCACATGGCTTTGCAGCCAGCATGGATGCACCTCTTGTACCTGTCTCTACAAGGCAGACGACAGCTGGAGCATGTGTAAGGCTGATATCAGTAGCCACAGTGTCAACTCTCATTCTACAGATGGCAGTGGAAATAAACACGAGCTCCCCATTCCACCCAGTCTGGAGACAGGGAGTGTCTCAACTCTTCTTACTCGGGTCTGGTTCTATTTCTGAATACAGTGGTAGGCAATTAACTTCAAATGAAGTAATATTTTTATCTTTCAAGAAAGAAGATAAACGTTCACTTTTTTTACTAATTATGGGGTATTTTTGTCTTTGTTCTAACTTCAAAATACTAGATAGTACCTTCTCTAATCCAAAATCCAATCCAATTATTTGAGGCCTTTGGATTAAGTCTCTTCTCATTATAAAGTCCAATTAAAACCTTTAATATTTCTCTCAAGTAACTGATAAATTATATGAGAAAGTAACAAATTCCACAAAAGTAAAGTACCTAAGACTTTACAAAATTAAGAAAAACAGACACCTGACAAAAACATTGCACATGACAAAAAGAAAATAGATTTTAAAAGTGGCAATGATATTCTGGTTACATATTTATCATAAATCCATGATGGAAGAGATGAGAGATAGGTCATCTGTAAATGATACTGGGCAGAGGTCAGAAATAAAATATTGTTGAAATTTTCAGTTTCAGAAATCCCACATAGACAAAATATTATGAAAGAGATTGAGGAATCTCACAAGCAACATACTAAGAATTCTATCAGATAACCCTTAACAAAGTAACCTTTGTGAATATACTTGTGAATATTATAAGCATATTAGGTATGCTTAATTTTTGTTCTAATAAAGAGGAATGGGGATTCGAATTTCATAATGCGGTTAAAATGCTATAATTATTCATAACTAACTTAATCCCATGCCTTTGGTAGCTGCCTCACACAAGCCAAAACCTGTTTCCATAAAACAGGGGCTATTCTACAACGATTGAACTTACTGTATTTAATTTTGATATAAGGCATTTAAAAATAACCTCTCACCAATTTTGCTGATTCACACTAACAGCTTAGCATCAGCAGGTACCAGTGTTTTGGCAGCAATGCAAATGCATGCTAATTTTCTTTGAGATCTTTCCTAAAAAAAGCAGAAATGGAAGTCAATGCCAGAATGATTGTCACATAAGTGCAACACCTTACTCACTGTAAAAAAGATGATAAAGAGACTTATTAGACCATCTCTAGAATTTTAAATAGTACTAAGAAAAGAAGGCTTTGACAATTCTTGTATCCAAACAAAGAGGCTATTACATTGTAATCCTCTCCTGAACCACCAAAATCCTAGCATCTCCCCACAAAAACCTCAGGAGCAGTCCAGACCATATGATCCCATCAACACCCTCCAACAGGACCCAGGGGCTCCTGGCTTTGTGCTGCTGGGCAGCTCCACGGCTGCAGCCCTGGACCACTGGCAGCTGCAGGTCACTCTGCAGGGACACTATTTGCAGCCACTGCAGCGTGAGTCAGCTCAATTACCTTTTCAAGTCTGCCTCCATTTTCTTTCTTTCAATGCGCAAATACTTCGAGACACAAAGCAAGTCTAGCAGCCAACTAAAATTAACTTCCCCAAACACATAATGAGCTAAAATGCTCCCACTCAATAGCTACTCCAGCTATGATCACAGCATCTAAATACCTGAAGAATCACATTTGCAGAACGTCCCTAAATGTGCATACCAGGCCACCTGAGATCTTAAACAAAATTAATTCCTAGGCAGTTACGGCATTCTGATAGTGCCTGAAAAATCTGGTCTCGACTTCCTGTCTCTTTTCCCTTTCTTTCATTTCAAATGATAGGTTTAGCTCAACTACCTATGTCCTGACTTGAGGAATTTTGATGAACTGCAGTTTTCAAGTAAATCAGCACAAAACCCATGCTGTTCAGGATTTTACTAGTGATCCACAAGTTCACATGGCAAGCTACTAGGCATGATGTTAACTGGTTTTAGATCTGCTTTAACAAAGGAAATGGGACTATACACCACTTTGTTGAAGTACAGAGCAGTGCACAGCTCTGACCAAAATTCCCAGATCCAAAAATTCTCCACAGGTTATGAGCAGCCCGAAACAGTAACTTTTGAAATGGTTACTATCAGAAGGGAAGTTGTTAAGGCTTTATGGAACAATGACAGTATCATAAAGCAAAGACTTCTTAGGAAGCCTGAAGGAGGCAAGCCCACTGCGGCTGCAGATGCTGCTAGCTGCCAAGAGGAAATAAAATATATCTTGCACTTTGCCAAGATCCCCTTTGGCTGCAAGCAGGCTGGCAATAAAATAGTCCTAGGTACAGGTAAAGGAAGGACTCACTTAAGTCAGCAGTTAGCCCCTGCACTGGCTAATGGGCAACAGGAGGCCTCCTGGTACTATTCAGATAGGAAATGCATAGACGTTCTTGATAACCACAGGACAAAGTACAAAGTAGCCACAGTGCATAGCTTGAGTAGTATTTATTAGAAGGCTGGGGGTGAACAGCTATTTAAATAAAAAGCATTTTATCTAGACAAAGGCTTGAATATGCACCAATGCAACAGTTAAGTGTCTCCAGATGGAAACTGACAGAAAAAATACGACTGTACAAGTCTTACAGAAGGGCCCTCAACAGCTTCACCCCACTCCACCCAAAAACATGGTCTTTTGTGAAGCTGCTTTATGCAGCTGAAACTTTCTTGTTAATTAAGCAAAGATTGGTAGGTACAGCTGCAATTTCAAATGAGCTCTTTCCAAGACTCTCCACTTGTTCTGCCTCACTACCAGATGCACATTTCCTTTTCCAGCTTGTACATTGTTTGCATTATTTTTTGTCCTTTTCATGTTACCATAAGATGGAAGTTAGCAGTACATGACAAAGAAAACAGAGGCACCACTGGAATACCCCTTTAAAGTCATGTTGCCTGTTGTCATGGCAACCATTTAATTAGTGGTGTTACTCATTTTTCACCAGCACCTGGCAACATCACCTCTCCAAGATCTGTTATTACAAAGGAGTCTGCTAACTCAGCTGCTTTAGAAGGCAGCAGAAAAGATGTGCAGGAATTTCCACTCTGAATCTTATTTTTAAGGAATTGCAAATCACTCATAAACTGCCCAACAGCTGAATACAAGGTGTATCTACATTGCTATTCACTACACAGGGAGGGGCATCATACCTTAAATTCTTTAAGTGAAAACACACGAATGCTTTGACAATCTCTGTCACCTTTTTTTTTTGACATCATAGGCATCTGGCATGGGGACAGGATTGGCCCCATTTCCTCCAAGCTTCCTTTTGCAGAAAGATTGCTACCCTTCACATTGTTGCTGTCCATATCCTCAAGCTGTTCTGAGAAGCACACAAGCATGTACTGAACCACCACCACAATTACCATAATTAAACATGATAATCAAACAGGCTCCAGTCAGCCAGCCGTCAGACCTGAGAAAACCAGGAGCCTTCCTCAAGAGTAAACTGTGTCTATATGTGAGCTGAACAGAGACTTCAGACTCAAAGGGCTGGAAAAGAAGAGGTTGTTTAATTACATTCCACAGGCAATCCCATCACCTTGGATGAATACTTCCCTTGGACAAAAGGTCACCAAGTTACCTAAATTCCATTTTGGAGTTTGGGACCATAAAGGAATACATACTTACAATCATCTTTGGAAGTCCACTGTTTCAATGGTTGAACACCCAGAGTTTAATATTTGGGTGCTGTTACAAAGTAAACATTCTGACATTTTATTAGAATGTGGAAACAAAAAAGCCTTCTCTCTGCTAAACAGCAGAGAGGATACAAAGGAGCCTCATACAGAATTCAACATCAGAGAAGAGCAGAAAGAAACTAAAATAATTCTCTGATTTGTACAGTGGGATTCTCAAGGTACAAATGCGCTTCTCCACAAAATTTTAGGTGGGAAGTTGGTCAAAATGGATAGCTTTATCCCTTGATATTGCCTTTATTCAAGTTTCAGGCTCCCTTCATGCTTTGTAAACACAGACTTTGGCAGTTTATTGTTTAAAGATTGAGCAGTAGTGAAAAACACATTCATTTCTGCTTGTCAGAGATGTTGATGAATTCCAGTCACATGCAATTAAGCTAGAATTCAACACAATGACAGATTAAACAGCGAAGTCTAGACAAACAAGGGAAAAAAAAAATCAATCAAAAATACAATTCCCAGAGAAAAATTCCTAAACAATTCTACATTCTTTCTGCTGAAAAGGGGGTGCAGAATCTTATCTTATTTATTACATGAAAGTAGAGTATTTGTTTTATTTTAATTCTTGCAGTGGTATTAGAATGTATCATCTAAAAGAGGCAATAAAAATACTAGTCATGCTGTAATATTTTTGCTACAGGAGCAACATAGGATCTTTAAGTTCTTAAAGTAAAACAAAGATATTCCAAAAATAGGATACACTGCATTTTGCATTTCTTAAATTCCCTCTCTGTAAAGCAAAGCAATGTCACTGAGATGTTGAATTGGCTTCATGACGTTTAAAATTCAATGAAGGACAGGTATTCTAGGCCCCAGTTTACATCCACATAAATAAGGGGCTACATGTCTTTACTCAAAAATCTTCATGCTGTGTATTGTTTTATTAGTTATGCTGGTTTTCAAACCCGAGGACAAATCATAGAAGTATATAATTTTTTCTTAACCCTGGCAGCGCTTCACTCTCTCTAGATATGGGGAGATACAGCAAAAACTGCTTTAACATATGCTGCAAGAAGAAAAACATAATTACATAAGGCACTTTTGTACATTATTTAAAACCATCAGGTCAATGCTGTCATGCTAGCAAGGCATCAGGGTCTCTTTGTCAAAAATGTATAGCAACTGACATCAGGAAGGTGATTTAGTAGCATGATACAAAATGTCATAGCCCTTTTTCACCACACATGAGAGATGTTCCAGAAGCTGGAATTTTTAACACGAGTCAGTAGCAGGTTGTACTGTATGACAGCACTCAACATGCATATGGCCACAATGATTTCACCAATGACAGAAACCTCTACTACTTTGAAAAGGTCATATTTGTTCACATGAGAAACCTGATCAAATTCATCCATACTCATTCAGCAATGGTATTAAGAGTAATGAGATCTTAGAAAACTTACCGAACACTTGATTCTCATGAAACCAGACCAAACCCAAACTTTACACCTCACAAAACTGGTAAACAAAAGATTCAATTTATTGAACGAATCCTCTTAAGGAAGAATGGGCTTGAAAAAAAGGCAGCAAAAGAGATTTAGTCTTGTTAGCCCTATACATTTCTGATTTCCTCATACAAGCCAAAGAAAGTTCCTGGGAGTGAAGGCAGACCCACCATAGCTCAGCTTCTCATACCAAGAAAGATAACTAAGTTCAAGTCCTTTGGGAAGAAACACAGGGCTTGAGATGCAGTAGTACAACAGCTGTGACATCAGTTCTGGCTCTGTCCCACTATAGAGCCAACCTTTCCAGTTATTGTTTTTTATGTACACCACCTACCACAATAAGCTTCCGCCACTGAACTACTAGATTGGTGCCACACGAAGAAACTGTTCAATCCAAAGGTGAGTTTACTTAACTTTAAAAAGGCCCAAAAACTAATGGGCCAGGCAATTTCAGAGTGTAATTTAGCAGTTCTGTTCTCAAAACTCACCTCGAACTTCAGGAGAGAATCGAGCTGAATGGCGAGACACAAAAAGTTTCAGTTCTTGATCCAAGTTGCATTCGACCAAGTTTGTGTCCCATGATCGGATTCCTAAAATTCAAAATACAAAACACAAGCAGCTTGACACATGAGCACTGGAAGTTTTAACTGAGTACTAGTTCTATTTGCATTCAAACTATTTGCATATTTCTAAATTCCAAGGCCAGCCTCGCTTTCTTCCATGGCACAAAGCTATTTTTTAAAATGCACTCAGGAGGAGTCTGACAGCAATCAGAAAAAAACCATCTGCCTTTCCAAAGGGTGACCATTCTTCAAGGCCCCAGCTTTAGAACTGCAGTAGTAGCCACTTCACAGTAAGTTACCAATGTCCCTGACATGACTTTAAAATCCCAACACACAGATTTACAAACACAGAAGAGTGAATCACCCAGAGGACACTTCAGTCATGTTGCCCTTTAGAGAATAAAAAGACAGCATTACCTAGCATGTTGCTAATTAATATTTAAATACAAAGTATTAAATTGCTGACTTCTTCATTCAGTATCTTTGAAGCATACCATATTTTAAATTAAAATTCAAGTGATCTTTTATTTATGAAGTGTCAGAACTCTAGTTTTAAAATTTGAAAACGCTGTGCTTGATCTTTTTTTTTTAATCAAACTGCACATCTCTGTTCCCTACTGTTTTTCCCCCAGCTACTTAAAAAGTGAGACACTTGACACTTATATGACCAAAAAATACATTATTCTTATAATATAAGAATAATATATTTATATAATAATATAATAAATTTCAGGGACTGAAATTTAACCAGGAAAAAAAGTAATTGCAGCCAAAAGACAAGTTTATTGTTTTCTTCCATAAGATTTCAATGAACAATTTGGGGGAAAAAAATCAGATTTTTATATAATTTTGTTTCAAAATTGTTCTGAAAAATCTACTTTTGGAATAATGAGCAAGCAGTAACACTACAAGTAAGTCCAGGCACTGCTGCAATTTTGAAAATCAAAATTTCACTCTTTTTTTGCCCTAAAAAACCATCATTACATCTACAGAAATGAACTGGCAAACATAAAATGGATTGTTCGTGAGGAAGTGTCTGGTGGCCGCTCCCTACATGACCATGCCTTTGCATGGAATTATTGGATTAGACCACTTTGGGGTTTGACAAGATGCTTGAAGAGGTGTGGTCCAACCCCTCAAAATGCGTGTAGAATTAACACTTCTCTCAGGGCTTCAGGCTGTGGATGTTACTGCAATGCCACTTCCCATGCTATATGTATTTTCTGTTTCAACAGAGCAGAAATGTCAGAACTCAGACTGGCAGAAGCCATGTTACAGGATGAAGCATGAGGAGAAAAGAGGGAATAGCAGAGAAACCAGATCTGCAGTGCTAGTCTCCCATTGCAGCTCTGAGTAGGTTCTCCATGCAAATATGAACATCTGCATTTCAAGAGCCTGAAGCCTCTGCAAGAAGAACGCATCCAGGGCTCTTCCTTGTCAGTATCCAAGTAAAGGTAGTAGCAAGATAACTGTAACGTGCTAACAACAATTAAGTAGCTGCCTTTTGAATCTCAAGAAAAATTTGAAAATGCAGTATTGCCTGTGTGTTCCATAACCACTTGAGAAAAATCACTGAGCTATAACCCGCCACCTCCACTTCCTGACTGACGCATCATTGTTCAGAGGCATAAGCAGCAAGATTCTTCTGCAAGTCTCCTTACTTTGTTTCCTCAGAAAGCACTTGGCCATATGGTACATTTTTGGGACAAGTTTTGGCAGGCGAATACATCTAAACAGGCTTTAATATCTTCCAGGTGTTGGAATATTTGAGAGCAAGAACACCAAGATGACATAATACCATACAAATAGAGCACATACGAAAACAATAATTATTAAACTGACATTGATCACAAAGCTGAAGTACACTGAATGAATGAGTGCTGAACTTCAAGAAGCTTGAAGAGAAACAGCTCCCTGGCCTGTGACACCAAGCTTGGGCAGAGAAACTACGCTTTCTGGAGGTCGGTTAAACAACATGGACTATGATTCATCAACACTGCTAATGGAAGGACCGGTCCACCACCCCTAGCTGCTTTAGATGTGATCCTAATGTGCTGTAGGGATAAGATTCTGTACAGATAAGATGTAGTCAAGATTGCTCAATCATTGCCTGATTGAGCCAGGCAATGTCCAAAATACAGGACTCAAAATAAATAGGAAAAACAAAAAGCCAAGGGCATAAAAGCCTTTATGGTCTATGCACGCAAGTTGAAGCTGGAATTTGGGGAGCCTATCCAAAATATGCAACCGCATGATTCAGCAATCTGGATGCAAAAATTATGCATGTGTATTATAGCGGAGAAAAATGCATTAAATTTATGATATCACTAAATCAGGTCTTGGGTGGAACAAAGGTAAACCTGGAACTAAAATCCAAGGTCAGTCCAATGATGGCTTAGCAGTGTGGACATAACTGCTGTAAACATGGCTGAACTGGAGCTATTTCTTTCTTTCTGCAGTCTTAGGAGTGCAATGCCACTAGACACAGGACTAATCAGACAGCAGGGAGGGCACACCCAGTACCATCTGCTAAATCACTGGAAAAATCTTGAAGCTTTCTCTTCACTCCCCTCTTCTTTTTTGGAGGATGGTGGGCTGGAGAACTGCCCCCTTAGCAAAGTCACATCCAAAATGCAATTAATGAAAATGCGTCTTGCCACACCATTCCCTCCCCATGATATTTTAAGAAATGACTCTGCATTCCACCAGGTTGCGTAGCATCACGCCACTGATGTGTTATCAGCAGATGTTTTCTTTGACACGTTGCTCTGCAGTTTGGTGCATGAATCCACAGTTTTCAGTGATGGTACTCAGGAGATGTACCAGAGAAGACAGCAAAGCAAAGTTATCAAGAACCAAAATGCATTCAAAGCTCTATTGAGAATAAAGGCAGGAAGAAGTGATTTTTTTCCAGTCTACAGCAGACTTACCAAACAGAAAAATATTAGCTGAGCCTGCAATTGCCTCACATAGACAAAGCATCAGACTCCCACTGTATTCATCCAGAAAAACGTACCTCAACATTTCACCAAGGAGTTTTCTTAGCAGGCAAAATTCTCAATTAGATGGTCTGATACTAGAAGCAGCAAGGTGACTTCTAATCCAAAATGATTAATTAGAAGGCCAAACACTCCCTCTGAGCACCTAAACCTGTAAGTGGGTGTTATGCTTAGTGGCAGGAGACAGCAGCAACTGAGCTATGCAGCAGCGACTGTACAATAGGAGATTGAAGAAAAGACTGGAAAGCATTTCTTGAGGGGAAGGGTATTAGCTGTCTTGAGGGAAGAAATTTTATCAATTTGCTTTATAATCTTTGACAATTTAATTAAAATGCAGCCAGTTCTCTTCTAATACAATTGAAAATTAGATAGAGTTAAGGAAGTGCAATGCTGAAGAAGCTCTGAATGACAAAGCACCTGCCTCAGTAGCTCTCCCCAAGAGACAATGGTAGCAATAAAGATGAACAGGTTATGATGAAACTGGTTAGCTGAGATGAGGATGCCTTTTACCTCAAACAGTAATGAAAAAGCATTCAGAGAAATAACCAACTAAAGCAACAAGGGTTGAGAAAGCAACAATAGAGACGCAGATGAAGTCCTAACTGGACTGCTGAACCACACCTACATGACAAGGCTGCTACCAATTCCCCCGTTCCGGGATCTCCACTCTTAACAATGGCAGTTCCTGAAATCTTCTTTTTTACCAGCCCAGAACAAAAAAATACATATCATAAAATCAGCTATCAACTGAGTTTAAGTGACTGTAAGGTCCAACAATCATTTTCTTCGTGCTTTATTCCACTAATACTGCAACAGCTTGTTGGCTTTTGTTTATTTTTTTTTCTCCTCTCCGCATTTACACTGCAATCTATTGTATCAGAAACCACAACGAAAACTTATAAAACTGTCATTTCACTTGCAATACCACCCTGCATGGCCGTCTTAAGAAAAGGACAAATAAACGCCGAATCAGAGGAGCCCGCAGTCGGACAATAACGAGGCTGAGCCCTCGGCTAACAGCCTTGTTACTCATATGGGTTTTCTTTATTGGAATATATACGCGTATATAGAACTTCGGTCCTGAAAAATTGTCCAGACGACAGAAAAGTCCCAGCGCCCAAAGTTAGACACAAAGGCGCGGCTGCGCTCCCGCCCGCGCAGCCTCTGCCGCCGAGAGGGAAAACGCCCCGAACCGCGCCGGCTCAGCGTGGCGCTGGGGGACGGGGGACTGCGGGCGGCAGCCGCCTCGCAGCCGCAGCCCCAGCCCAGCCCATCCCCGCCGCCCTTTGTCCGCCCCGAGCAGGCACCGGGACCGCAGTGCGGACCGTGCCACGCCCACCCGCCGGTGTCTCCGGGCAGACGGGCTCGGCGGCGGGCGCTGCGCTCCCGACCCGGCCCCTCCGCCCAGCGATGGCGGGGAGGGGGCTCGCTGCGGCTTTCCGCAGCCCCGCTCCGCAGTGCCCGCACCCCGTGGGGGAAGGTGGGTGGGT
>NW_024529266.1:2594914-2775000 GCF_017590135.1 Pyrgilauda ruficollis
GCTCGGCGGGATGCGTGTCGGGGGGCTATCCCGGCTCCCGGCCGCGCCCAGGGAGGGGCAGGGCGCCGGCGGGGGGTGTCGCGGCGCTGCTTGCGGCGCCCCGGCTCCCGCCGCCTCACCTCGCTCGATATTGGTGATGGCCCGCCGCAGGTGCTCCTCGGTCACCAGCTCGCCGATGACCACCAGCAGGTAAAACTTGCTGTCTAGGAAGCGGTGGGAGAGACTGGGCGAGGTGGAGGTCGGGTTGGGGATGCTGCAGCAGGGCTCCGAGTCCACTTCCACCACTACGGTGGCCATCGCCTCCGCCCCGCGGCTCCGGGGCGCTGAGCGCAGAGGGGCCGCTCGGCGGCAGCTCCGCAGGCGGCAAGGAGGGAGTGAGGGCGGGTGGGGAGGCGGCGGCGCTTTTATATGGAGACGGTGCAGGGCAGGGACCTGGTGAGGAGGAGGAGGAGGAAGGGGGGGAGCCGGCGCATCCTCCGCGCCGCCGCCGCCGCCGCCTTTCCAGCATCCACAGCTGATGTCATCTGCGGCAAATCCTCCCCGCGGCGGCCCCCGGAAGCAGGAAGGACGCGGGGGGCGAACAACGCCCCGAGGGGACGCCAAGGGCTGCGCCCCGCGCCTGGCTCCCGGCCCGGCCGTGGCACCCCTGGGCCCGCGCCCCTCGCGTCCCTCGCTCCCCGCGCCCGTTCGGGGCGTCACCCTGCCGGCTGGTTACCCCTAGGCCCGTCCCTTAAAACAGGGCCATGAGGGGCCGCAGGTGATGGCCTGGCAGACCTGGGGAGCTCATGCGGGAAAGCCGTCATCGGGACTCCAGCAGCGCTCCAGAAGCGGGTGAAAAAGCAGTGCCACTGCCCAAAGCCAGTTGTCCTCTCCTACATCTTTCTGTACCACTGCAGCAAAATTTGAGTCATACTTAAACACACACCCTCACCCAGAAATCTAAATATTCTTGCTAACTTTTTAAATTTGAAAGCAGCTTATTTGATAAGATACTTCACATATAGCTCTTCTGCATATTCAATACACATGGATATATGACACCAGAAAAACACTGGTTTTGGACAACATGTTGAAACCCGTAGTCTTAGCTTACTAAAAGCTGCAGAAATTCAAGGGCTTTGATAAGTAATGTTGACTGGGCTCAAGCATCTCCAGGGAGCAATGATAGCAGAAAACTTATACAATGATAAAACCAAAGGTTTCATCTATCTTCTCATAGATAATGGTATCTACACCCCAATACTCAGTGATAACCACCTGTAAAAAGTGTATTGCTCTCTCCTAATGAGGGATGGAGAAGTCAAATCTGTCTGTGATGTTCCTCTCACTTTACTGACATAAGCAAGCCACTTGTTTACACTAAGCCTCTTGTTTGTAAGGCTCAAGTGATGGGAGATAAATTTCACTGTGACATAGCAAAGGATATAAACTTTTATAGCTTGTTTTTTCAGATAGCCTCCTGTCCCTGACTGAGAAGACACTTCCTCTGTCTGCAGCTTCTTTCAGTGCTGGGTGTGCAAATTCTCTGCCTGCTGCTCAGGAACAGAGTGCTTGCCTGGGTGAACCAGTATATCAGCCTTGTCTTCTTCGTATTTTGTTCCAGGGCACAGTGGACTGATTTGCATGCATTTCAGGTTGTCAGTCCTAAGTTTTTTCTGTCTTACTAGCCTAGAGGCTACAGTTTCAACCCACAAAGATTAGAAGAGGATCATTATACGTGCTGGTCCATAGTGTTGTATCTGTCTATAGCACCTAGTGGTTTTGATATGAATAGTTCCTCTGCATAAATACAGCACTTAGAGTCTTGGCTTACACAGTGTGGTGTGTTTGGATGTTGCATCCAAAGTAGACTTTTTCTGAACTGCTGTTATTCTGAAGGTTGTGGAGTGCGGACAAGCGTTTTCACAGCCATGTCAGGTGGCTGAGATGACACAGTGGTGAAGAGCAGCAGTGCTCATTCTTCACTGGAGCTGACACTGCTTATAGGACAAATACAATAGCATAGATGCAGAAGAACTAGCAGCAGTTTTAAGGTTTGCAAGGTATTCAAAGGTGCAGTGTGTTCCTCATGGGACATCCCTGTTAATCTGGGCCCCAGTGTGACTTTGCTGTTTCCTGTCAGTTTCCATGGGATGGAGTAGATGCCTACTTAGAAATAATGTCCATCCCCTGTAGCCTTTTCCTATATGACCCCCTTCCTCATAATTTATTATAATTGTAGATATCTTCAAGACTTGCCATGTGGTACCCACTGGAGAAAGCCAGCTTCAGGCTTCTGTCACTGCAATCTGTAGTTTTGGGATGTGCCTTTATGTCAATCACCAGCAAGAGCGGCTAGTCTCTCAAGCATAGAAGGGGCTTGCCAAGGGGTCTTGCCAACTGGTTGCAGAATAGACAGATGCTGGTTCCTGGACATAAAGGTAAAACAATTACTTGCCTTACAAGCACAACAGGTTAAATGTGATAGTCAGAGAAATGCATGCCAATACTCAAAAGGCACTGTTATGTGCTTTTAAGTACTTCTTTATTTTAAGGAAAAGTGGAAACATCCATAGCTGGAAAGATGCCTGTGAATTTGAAAAGAGCTGAAAAGAATGCATTTTATCAGAGAATAAAATGCTTACATACAGGTAGGTGATACAGTTACATTTGAAATAGTCTGCTCAGGTAGTCCTCTATTTTGTACTACTGCGTAAAATAACATGCAGTTAGAACATGGTATGATAAAAGATGAACTGTTGCAGTCAAACTTTCTTGTGATGGGTGATGTGTCACCCATTAAAACCCTAAGGACAAGAGGTTGTCTTTGGGAAAAAAATGGTCTTGTGCTAAACTCTTCAAAGGATGCAGACTCCTAGCCTTGTCTGTTCACAAGCATGTGCTGCCTCATCTGAGATGGAAGGTAGATGAGAAATGTTCTGGAGGATAAAGCACCTATCTGTGAGGAAGCTGCAGGGTCCCAGCTCTGTAGCCACTGTTCACACTGTGTCTTGCCCTGTCCATATCTCAGTCAGGTAAATGTGTTTGTCATCATCTTTGCCAGATGTCATCAGCTAATTTATATTCTGTAATATGGAGCATCAGGTCCACTGCTGAGTGAAATGTGGAGATATGCTGCACAAAGCTGACTTAATGTCCTGTGACCCCCACTGTCTGAGAGTGATACCACCTGCCTATCTGCAGCTAAATCACATAGATGTGCCCCTTCAGTAGAAGAAACAGCAACATTCATGGACTATGGAATATATCTGACTGTTTCAAAGAGACAGTGATTGAGATCCGCACCTGTCTGGCTTTTAGTTGCCTTGGTTTGATTTGGTTGTTTTATTATGTTCAATACCAAATTGGATCCCCACAGCTGAATGTGGTCAAATAGTATATGAAAAGCTGTATTTTTTAGATGTTGTATTTTTTAAAGAGGCAGTTTAAATAAAGTGCTTGAAATTTAAAACATGCTTCTTGGTAGTATGTGCCATTTGTTGCCCACTAATATTCAAGCTTCATTCAAGTCCAAACTTCAAATTTTAAATGAAGTTTCAGTGATGTGCAAGCCTTTAGACTGGCCCTTTGTCTCAGGTCAAGTGTCATCCCTACTGTAAAAGAAATACATATCCATATGGATTGCTTCAGACCAATTGGCATACAGGCTGGGGAACAAGAGGTTGGAGAACAGCACTGTGGAGATGGACCTGGGGTTGCATATGAGTCAGGCAGCCAGGAGGATCACCCATGTCCTGCGAGCATCAGGCCCAGCATGGCCAGCCGGGCAGGGGAGGACATTGTCCTGCTCTGCTCTGCTCTGCGCTGGGGTGACCTCACCTCGATTGCTGGGGGCAGTTCTGGGTGCCACAGTGTAAGCGAGATACACAACCATTGGAGAGTGTCCAAAGGAGGGCCATGAGGATGGTGAAGGGCCTTGAAGGGAAGCCATATGAGGAGCAGCTGAGGTCACCTGGTCTGTTCAGCCTGGAGAAGACTGAGGTGAGACCTTATTGCAGTCTACATCTTCTTCTTGTGAGGAGAGGAGGACAGGCAGGCACTGATCTCTGTGGTGACCAGTGGCAAGACTCAAGGGAATTGCATGAAGTTGTGTCAGGGGAGGTTTAGGTTGGGTATTCAAAAAAGGTTCTTCACCCAGAGTGTGACTGAGTGGTGGTAGAGGCTCCCCAGAGAAGCTGTCACAGCACAGAGCCTGACAGAGTTCAAATGTTTGGACAACACATTCAGGTATGTGGTGTGATTCTTAGGGTGTCCTGTGCAGCACCAGGATTTGGACTTCAGTGATCCTCATGGATCCCTTCCAACTCAGGGCATGCTGGGATTTTTTTTGAATTTAGGAACTTTACTGAAACTGAAGGGTGTTCATTGAGAGAAATGTCAGTCTGAGGATTGCACAATATGTCATGAAGGGCATTCCTTGTGTCAGTAGGATTTCTTAAGTTTAGGCAGGAAGGCCTAACCTCTAGAGATGCAGATTTGCCTGCCTGAGATGACAGATTCACAGAATGTCTGGTTGGAAGGGGCTTCTGAAAGTCATATTGTCTAATTCCCCTGCTCAATTGGATGGTAGGTTTCTGAGAGCTGTGTCCAGTGGGGTTTGAGTATCACCATGGATGGAGACCACCACCATTCTGGGCTACTTCTGATGCATGATGAAGTCAGGAATATGCAACCAATATTACAGCAGATAATAACTATAACATTGTGTACCTTACCTGGTGCCTTCCCAATGTGACCATCATTCTCAATACCCCCACTCTGCCTCACCCCCCATTTTCTGCAACCAGAAGCTCTACCATTCCCACATGGTGCAGCCTTTACCTCTCAGAGTCTCCTCAGTGCATTGGTCCTTTGGGAACTCCACAGAGTGTGCAGCAGCAGCGCAGGTGCAGAGGGACAGTCAGCATGTCACCCTGGCCCCAGCAGGGCAGAAGTGTCACCCTGCAGCTGCTGGCCATGGTGTGATTAGTCATGAGCCCTTCCCTGCCAATACTTGGGCATGTAGTTCATGAAGACAACTCCTCCTGCCTTCCCCCACTTTTGAGGCAAGAAAGCATCTTCATCTCGAACATCCTCAAGCTGGTGCTGCCAGAGGAGCTCCTCCTGCAGCAGTGATATGGCAATAGCCAGGGTCATCAGAGAGAGCTGTACCTGCATGAGCAGACAGAGACTTGAACTCCATGAGAGACTCTGGGAAAATACTTGACATTTTAGGATGGCAGACTTTAACTACATGGAAAATAAAAATTACTTGACCAACATTCATTTCAGGTATTTTAAAAATATTACTTCAATTTTAATGGTTACTTTTTAAATTTAAAAGGAGAGGAAGCTTCTATTTGGTTATCGTGAAATATCCATTTCCATTGGTATCTCATCTGTTTCCCACCCCTTCCACTTTCTCCACAGAAAAGGAGAAGTTACATATAAAAAAAAAAAAAAAGTGAAGAAAGCAACACTATTGCTTTTAAAAATAACACTTTTTCTCACTTTTAGCTTTCTGTCTTGAAGTGAGAGAAAAATAACACCAAGTAACATTTTGCATTAGTTCCCAGTGGAAAAATTTATTATTTTTTATCAGAGTAATTTCCCTCTTTTTCTTTAGTGGAAAAAAGAATTAGAAGTGAAAAAAGAAAAAAGTACTTTATTTAACTGCAATGAGAACTAAATGAAAAGAAAAAGATTTTCCACTGGACTATTAAAAAGAGACAAATTGAAAAATAATTATTTTGCATAATTTTATCATGACATTTGCTGTGAAAAGAACATGTAGCTTTTCATGAAAATAAAATTATTGCTTCTCCACTATTGGAGGGAAAATACAGCCAATTTTAAGTAATTTTTACTAATTAAGATGGTGCTTAAAATTCAGCAATAAATGATAATAAAAGTATTGAAGGCACTGGTACCATTGTACCAAAAAGCTGGATGGATAATTAAAGAATCATCCGCTGCAAAAACAATGGTAAGACAAAGTGGTTGGCATCAGGCAGTAGTTTTGAGCATCCTTTGGGCACAGGGCTCAGTTGTCAGGCTCTTCTGACATGAGAGAGAATGGTCTGTTGGTGTGGGATGTAGTTAGGGATTCAGGAGCTGAATTTGTCAGGGTTTTAATTCTTATTGGAGGACTGCAAGTTACAGAATTTAATTTGGGTGCTAGGGGTAAACTACAAGTTATCTCCTGTCACACCAGCCTGAGGAACCCTATGGCCCAGAGTTCCCACAAGTGCTTCCTTTCAAGCCAGTTTGGGAGCTCAGTCTTGACTTATGAGGGGAGACAATTCAAGCCATGGGTTTGGAATGGCTGTACATACCCTATCATCTGCCTCGTTTGGGGGCAGCTGGAAGCTGAGAGTTCCTGCACTGGGCTCTTGGCTGCCGTGACCCCCATGTTAAACCTGGCCACACGCTGCCCAAAACCTGTCTGCCTTGGCAGCACACCCTGTCCATGCTGGAGGACCATCAGCCAAGCTGCTAGTCCCTTAAATCACTACAGGCACAAAGGAAAAAATATCAATGAATATGAAAAATATAAAAAAAATAAAAATGTCAGCTGTTGGCTACATGCTGCTCCATCCTAGACACTCAGGTGGCAAAAGCACAAGGAGGTGCTCTAAAGAAAAGGGTGGGGTTTTTGTTGGGAGTTTTTCTTGGGTTTTTTGTTTGTTTGTTTGTTTGTTTTTGTTGTTGTTGTTGTTTTCTCTCCAAGCTGAATTGTCTAAAGCTGCCTCTGGGAACCAAACGGCAAGTAGATATTTTACATAATATTTTCATGTCATTTTAAGACACGCCTTACAATACTTTCCAGAGGTTACCTGGGAACTTACTTTCCAGATGTTAGCTGGTTACCAGCTCTGCTAGTTCTGTAGTATTTAGAATTGCTTAGAAATTATTATTTTACTAGGGTCCTGTTCTTTCAAGTACACTACAATAGAAATGACAAATCACTACTGCACAGAGAATAGAAAGCAAGAAATCTAGACAAGCATAATTTCATACAGAGCACTGACAGACTTCCGAACACAGAATCTGGGAACTGTTCCATCTTCCTACTGGAAAGGTCCAACAGACCCTGATCCTACACTGGAGGCATCACAACTCGCCAAGGCTGCAGCAATTTCATGTATTTCGTGGCTGCAGCCAGAGTAGTGCATCCTTTTGCACCCTTGCTCAGGACTTTTTGTGCATGCAAGGATGCAGCCTTTCATTCCAGCGCTCTTATTATGTTGAAAGTTACAATCAGTCTTATTCCTAAAAGAGTAGTTTGTGACTCTGATACTGCCTAAACAGTGTTTAGCAATTCTACTAATGTAATCTTACTGTTACAATCATCCCATCCCATCCTTTAAGTGTTTCAACTACCACAAAGCCTCACACTCTTACAATAGAACTTGACACTTGAACAGCATAAATGGTAGAAACAGTTAACTTAATTTTATATGTATCTCAAAACAAATTCCAGAGTTGGAATTTGTAGGAGACCACCTACATGACTGACCATCTGGTTCCTTTCCCCTTTTGTGCACTTTATTATTTTGGCTTAATAGCAATGTTACTATTTGTATGATTTTGCAACATAATTTTGGTGCTTTTTTGTTTGTTTGTTTGTTTGTTTGTTTCCCTTTGTTTTCTGGGTTTTTTTTGTATTTGTCTGCCCCAGGCACTCCAATAGGCTGACACAAAGTGCAGATGATTTAAGGGTGCTCTTTAAATAAATAAGTCATTCCTGGACATTGGTATTTTGCAGTAGGTTGGGATGTGCTGACTAAGAGTTGCACTGCAGAATTTACTGAAAGGCCTGAGTGGAGGGTGTACAGCAGGGGTGCCAAGAGAGCTCAGTAAGCTGAGCATTTTGCTAAGGGGCTCCTGTTTCAGGAGTGGACAGGGACCACCACCACTGGGCTTTCTAATATAAGGGTTCACCATCAGGATTTGCTTTGTGCCCAGGGGTGTGCCTTTTAGTCCTGCCATGGCAGTGCCCCAAGAGTCCTTGTGGGGCTGGAACCATGCTATGGGATAGGCCGGGCCTGCCATGATTTCCTCCTAAGAGGAAATGTCCTGATTTTTGGTCAGGTTATATTGCAATTTTATTGCCAGAAGTTGCGTGATAACCTCTTCGGGTAATTCTAGAGTGATGCCATATTTTTGAAATACAACAAAATTTTGTTATTTCTCATTATTTGCAAAGGTAGTAGAGCAGTGCTGAAAAGTACAATTTCCAATGCAGGAGTATAGATCCATGATCAAGTACATTACAAAATGCAGGAAAGAAGCAATTTTTTAAAATGTTCTTTTCCAAATATTCATAGTCTGGTTTTTGAGGTTGTCCTGTGCTGGGTCAGGAGTTGGATTCAATGATTCTTGTGGATCCTTTCCAAGTTAGGTTATCCTATGATTCTATTAGATATTCCATTCAACTTTCCCTAAGATAGCTTGAACTTCTTTAATTGTGTTGTTTTTTTTTTCTAATTTATCCTTATGCTGGTTCCAAAACCATTTTGAATTCCAAATTTGGAAGGGTACAGTAGTTCTTCAAAGCTCAAGGAAGGCAAGATTTGTATTAGCCTGACTTATTTTACTGCAGTCATCCTCAGGCATACTTTAGAGATAGCAGCTATTATATTGTCATTATGTGGAACAATAGTATATACTTGTGTATATCACATAAATGATACAAGAAAAACCTCTTTCTCCTCCCAGTAATACTGGTAATACTACTTTTTACATCTTCTACCACAGCAGCACAGAAATGTTGCTATTTCTGGGATAACACAAACTCAGTTTTATGAAAAGGCATGAATTAATATATCCTTTCTAAGCAAAGTCATGGATATACATTGCATATATAGAATGTAATCTCCATTTTTGAATGATACAAAGGCACTGTATTTTGGCAATACATGGTCAGAACTATTTTTTCATATTTCCCTGGGAAAATCCTGGTTCCACAAACCACAATGTGTTGACTCTGTAATAGGAGGGAACAGTTTTATTTATCTGGATATCCTTACTGCAAACTCTGTACGCTTTCTTTGGATGATTTGTGTTGAGTAGGTTCAGTCACAGTAGATTTTGTCGTCACTGAGAGAAAGCACTCAAACAAATCCCTATGACCCGTGAGTTATAAAATTGTTTATTGCTATATTCGTGCATTTATACATTGTATTTTTAACAGCATTAAAGTCATTATAGATAATTCATTCAATGAAAACATTGATTACCTCTCGCTTTTTTGACATCTCAAGCTATTGGCTCAGTCTTCCAGTTTGGTCACATCATTTTCCTCGGGTTCAGTTGATGTCTCAATCTGATTTGATAGTAACAAACTCAGTAGAGAGCATAAAGCAGCTGTCCATGGCCACTTTTATAGAAAGCTAAATTAGAGCTGTGGTAGAAGGACCAGTAAATCTCCATCTAGAAGAACCTTACAGTGCAAAGTACTGCAAAGAGGAATTAATGGAAGAAAAGATTGGGAGACATTGCTGGTTTTGGCAGAGATAGAATTTTTTTTTTTTTCACACTAGCTGCTATGTGATGGGTTGTGTTTTGGATTTGTGCTGAAAACGGTGTTGACAATGTAGAGATATTTTCATTATTGCTGAGCAGTGCTTTCTGCTAAAGCCTTTTCTGCCCCTCACACTGCCCCACCAGTGAGGGGGCTGGGGGTGTAGGAGTTGGAAGGGAACACAGCTGGAATAGCTGACCCCAACTGACCACAGGGATATCCCAGACCATATGGCATCATGCGCAAGAAATAAAGCTGGGGGAAGACAAAGGAATGGGGATATGTTCAAAATCATGGCATTTGTCTTCCCAAGACAAATGATGGAGCATGATGGAGCCTTGCTTTTCTTGAAGACAGCTTGCCCATGGAAAGCAGTGAAAACAAAGCAGTGCTTTGCTTGTTCATGAGGCTTTTGCTTTACCTATTAAATTGTCTTTATCTCAATGCACAAGTTTTCTGGCTTTTACCCTTCCAATTCTCTCCCCCATCATGCTGGTGAGGGAGCGAATGAGCAAGTGTGTGGGGCTTTGTTGCCAGCTGGGGTGAAACCTGACAGAGATGAAGTGCTAAGAACACTGATGAAGTTATAATAAAATGAACAGGGACTTAATTTCTTCCTCATAATATCTTCTGAAGTCTAGGTTTTATGCCCCTGGTTTTTTGGGGTTTTTAAGGTTGATGGTAAGATTTTTTTTGCCATTGGCTTTCCTAATAAGGAGGCTAGCATGGCAGTCTGGCTCCAAACAAGGAGAAAAAGTTTCTGAATAAGAACAACATGAAATCAGGAAGAGTCATGTTTACTTTGGCTGAAAAAGATGCCCCAGATGCTGTGCAACCAAGTGTTAAAAGACATATTAGTTCCTCTTTTCAGGCTGCTGCCACTGGAGGAAAAGTAGAGTAAGAGCAAGAGGTGACTAGCAAGTGGGCCATGATATTGTCAATTGAAATTGGAAAGTAATTACAAAAATAAAGGATGAGACGATGTAGGAAGAGACTTGGACAGATACAGTAGGTATTGAAACAGACATTAAATATGATCACTTCTCTTCCCATGCATTCTTCTTGCAGGTAACAGTGAAGGAATTCATCATCTGGGGAAGAAGAGGAAGAAGGTTGGTTCTGGTACAATTCCCCTTCAGCCCTGCAAAACCCAGGGCATTGCACAAAGCGTAGGTCAAGGTGTGCAATGCACCAAGTAGAATGATTTCTTGCAGCCATGGTTATCTGTGTTCCCCATGGAGCAGAGCAGTGGCCATGCAGTCAGCCCTGAGAGGGCACTTGAAGATTCCCACGTGGCTACAAGGGACACAGAAGCCCCTGCTGGAACCAGCAGAACTGGTTGTGCAAAGCAAGGGCACGGTATCATGTCGCAGAATTGCTATACAGCCTCCTGCCCGACAGCTTCTCTTCGAGCAGTGCCAACATCCTCTGGGTCCAAGGCCAAAAGCTAATGGGGATGCTCTTGTGAGTAAGCATTTCTAAACTGAGTGCACTGTGATCTTCATGAATTGCACATCTCCGGGGAGAAATTTCTCAAGATTGCTTGCAGACCCCTGCCTCCGTCTATCTCTGCATCGTGTCACTGGTGGCTTAGCCTGTGCATCCACTATTGCAGCAGCAGCAGCAAGTGCAGAAGGACTAATGGCAGGTGTCTAACATATCTCCTCACTGGGGCTGTCTGACCAGAGTAGCCACTAACATTTTCATTCCATGAGAATTGTTTTTCAGTGTCTTCAGCATAAATTCTCATTTAAAAGTTTTTCCTTTTTGTTCTGTTTTGCTTGGGGTTTTTGTTGTTGTTTTGTTTGTTGGTTGTGTTTTTCGGGGTTTGTTTGTTTTGTTTTCTTGGTTTGTTTTGGTTGGGCTTTGTTTCTTTGGTTTTTTTGTTTGTTTTTTTTTTGTTTGTTTTTTTTTTTGTTTTTTGTTTTTTGTTTTTTTTAACAAGAGTAGGAAAACATACACCAGAATCTAATAAATACTGAAAGCCAACCTGGGCTATTTTGGGTTGATACATCTATAGTGATATTTTGAGTATTTAATTAACATTATCATAAAGTTTGCTTTATGATAAATAAACCAGAATAAAACCAGCTGATCTTCCAAGAATTGAATTTGTCCTCTGCTGTTATTGGCAGTAAAAATTGATAATGTATTATTTTAGTGTGCAGTATAAGCTTAAATAATTTTCAAAGGATGAAAAGAGCCCACCTGCCAAAGAAAACTATGTATTTCACCTTTGTCCCAAAGATGTATTTATATTAAATAATATAGTTGGCCCTCATTGTTCTGTTTTTTCGTGTATAAACCACAGATTTTCTTGGCTTTGGAAAGCTGTTGAAAAGGTGGATATAAATTCTTCAAGAACAGCAAAGTAAGATGTGCTTTTTCTCTAGGTTTTAGTTTACATTAATTTTCTTCCACTCAATTTCCTACATGTATATCCTGATTTTAAGGAAGTTTCTGCTAGTGTTGCTCAGTTGTTTGAGGGTTTTTACCTTAAGCATTTATGCTCTTGGAAAAGCGGACTGGATGACTGGAAAAGCGGAGAGATGTCCATATGCAAAGGCGTGAAAGTGAAATTATGTAATATGAGAAGATGATCATTTTGCTTTTGCAGTCTCCTAACCTGAGGGGTCATCTTATCTACTCTCTAGATAAATTCTAAGCAGGCTGTGATATTATTAACAAAATTAGTTTATCATATTGTGAGTTTATAATTCGCACAGACTTTAAGACTCAGGCATGCTGAAGAAAATTCCACCTTAAACTGACTTTTTTTTTATTTTCCTGAGAGAATAAAACGTTTACTCTGTTGGTATAATAGTATATCCAGTAAAATATAGCAGAATAGCTCTCTTTTTACTTGTGATACAATGCCTCTGGCTTAGTATAAATTCAATATGCAGTACGCCCAGTTTACTGAAATTCTGGAAGCTGATAACAATAATTAAAATACTACATGACAAGTAGTATTTTATTATGCAATCCCACAATGCCTCAGTGAGTTGTTAGGCACACAGCCAATGGCTGTGAACCACCTGGAAGAATCATTTTTACACCTATCATGGATAGTGTTAGGGAAGGATCTGATGGGCTTGCAGATCTGCGGTTATCACACACTAATTACACTGGTAAGATTTCATCTCCTGAGTAACTAAACTGATATTGAGTAAGTGATAATGACCAGGGGTGAATATTGCCGCTGCCTTAATGACTGATGGAGCTAAACACATGGCCCGAGACTTAACAACAGGCCCTTAGTCAGCAGGCAGAGCTTCAAATGCAGCTGTGGGTGTTGTTATAAGCTAAGACAGGCTGCAGGTGTTTCAGGAGGAAGGGGAAGAAAAAAGCAGCATTTTTGTATAGGCATAGGATATGCCTAAGGAATAAGGTGTGCGTGTGCCAGATGTTGTAAATGTGCATAACATTTCATAGCTGTAAATATGTGTAAATTTATCTGAGTAGCTTCTAGTTGGTTTTTTTTTTAATTTTTAATAAAACTTTTTCAGCCAAATTACTTAAACTATCTTAAAAAGTTACATTTCCAGATGCAGGGATATCCTCAGTCTGGATACTTCATCCTCTGATGTCCAGTTTAATCAAATATTGCCTTGATTTTCAAATTTATTTGTGTACCTTTCCAAGCCTTTGCTCACACTGTGACTAACTTGGTGCATGATGAAGTCCCAGCAAAAATCAGTTGTTCCACTGGGATGATAATTCTTCTGTGGTGGTTTTGCGGCTTCAGGATACTGCCAGGTTAAAATTTGTAGTATTTCTCTAGTCAGGACCACAATAACTTAATTTCTTTTCTTCATTGCAACCTTAAGAGCACAATTACCGGTCCTTTTGTATTGCTACTTAACATTGCATTCATGTACATTAGGTAATGAACACATCAGGATTTCCCAACAATAGCCACGACAAGTTAACTTTGAAAATACACTGAGTATTGTCTCTAAGAAAGACACTAAACAGGGGTTTCTAATAAGGAATGATTTTTTTTTATATACTCCAAATAAATCCTTCCTAATTTCTGTGCTGTGTATTGTCAGGAGAGAAGGAGATGGTGTTCAAAGCAAAAGCCTGACTGGGGTGCTGGGAGAAGCACAGCGCAGGAGGATCCCTTTTCCTCTGCTTGTTATAGTGAGAACTGAGGAAGCTGAAACATTCAGGACACTAAGTTACATGCCTTGATGTGGGTTTTTTGGGGACGAAAAAAAAAAAAAAAAAAAGAAGTAACTTGAATAAAAAATATAAGCTTATCATGTTAAATTTTTTGCTGTATAGGGAAAGTAACTGAATCGCTAGTTTTGCATGAAGGCTGAAGTAGTTTTGGTTGCTCAGCTGATGACAACGCATGGTTTCTTAGAAGATACTGAATATTATTGGTGCATGTCATGATTTAGGAAGGATACTCTCCAGTTTAGTGCTTCCACTGAGATTCTCCAAACCATGTTGCTTCTTGCTTTCTCCCCTTCCTCCTCCCCCTCTCCTGCACTGGATGGAGAGAAGAATTGGAGGCAAAAAAAGGTAAAGGGTTGAGGTAAGAACAATTTACTGGAAACAGCAATGAGATAAGAAAACAAACACTGACAGCAACAATATTAATAAAAAAGTGTACAAAAGAGAGAGTGATTCATTTGCAAAATGCTCACTGAAGAGCTTGACCTGACCAAGCCACACCACCTTGACTGCTCCACTGAGCTCCTAACCCCACTGTTCTTCTGCCATGCTTCCTCGACAGGAAAGAATCCCTTCTCCTCAGCAGAGAGTCCCTTTCCCCTGCCCCTGGCAATGATGTGGTGTAGAATAACCCCCAAGTCCTAGATGTGCCCCCTCCAGGCTACTGCAAAAATTAACCCTGTCCTGGCTGGAACTGGGACAGTAACTGAACTGAACTAAAGAGCATGAACACTTTGTCACTTGTTCAGTGTGTTTATTGCCGAGTTTCATCTAAACGTAACTGTCCTATAAGACGTTTGAAGGAAAATCGATTTTCTGTTCTTAATGAGTGAAGGGCCTTTAAGCAGTTTTGGCTTGAGTGTTGCCTCTGGAACATCATTTTGCACTACATTCTCAACATTTCACAATGCAAATTCAGAAAACATATTAACACAAAATTCAGACAGACAGTGTGATCATGACAGTCCCACGCTCTATGAAACCCATCTGGAAAGAGAGCTCAAATTCTGCAAGTCTTTGCCATTTTCTGTAATGCAAAAGGGAATTTGAAACATGCAATGGTAATTTCAGCTGCCTGGCTGACTGGTAGGCTGGTTTAGGTGCTGTCTAACAATGGCTTGCCCTTGCACAAGCCTTGGTCTGGTTGATTACAGCAGAGGGACCACGTGGTGACAGAAGATGCCATTTGATTTCTCACTGTGACCATAGGGTCTATCATAAAATTTAAAAAAAAAAGAAAAAATTGGGATAACTGATCAATATCTGAGCTGCAAGAAAAATAGGTAAGTGCTGCAGGCATAGAGTTTGTGAGCCTGCACACAGGTTGTAGGTGTACAGTATTAACCTGCCATTTAAATCAGTTGTGTGAGAGGAAAACTTGTGGAAGATGTTTGGGAAATCATAAACCTTCTGTGCAATGATTAGTAAGGAGAGTGTCTGAATATATATTTAAATGACCTATAAACTCTCCATCTCAGAGAAAACACTTAGCAGAGATCTTTGGGCAAACTTCATTCATGGAAGTTGCTGACAGCAAAGTGAAAGGCCAAATGGCAAAGGGCATCATCTCTATAGAAACACCGTCACCAGAGGCTTATGAACTGTGTTTCCAAGAGCAGAGCTGCACAAGATAAGTGGAGCTATCATACCTCTCCTTTTCCCAGATTTAGACCTGTCATGAATAGCTATGCTGCTTCTTGCTTCTCTGACAGCTTAAAAGAAATGCAGCCTATAACTCTACTGCTGCCAGCCCAATCTGACTTCTCTTTGTTATCAAAACCTTTGCCACAATCTGTACCACTGGAGAGCACAGACAAAACCCCCTGCTTTAAGTTTTAATTTACTATTGTAACCCTAAGGGGAAAATGCTATCTGTAAAGTTTTCCATGAAACATAATATGAGAATGGGTTGGAAAAAAAAAAAAAAAAGAAAATTTAAGGGTTTCCTGCTCTGCTGCTCTCCTTGGTGGTGTGATGGGCTTAAAAGCTGGTTTAAAACCAGAGCTCTGCAGGTGGCTGCAGAAGACAAGCACAGTCTGTACCACCTGGCTCTGAAGAAATTTCCACTTTGATTGCTTATAAGCAAGTTGCCTTGAAAGGTGCTATACCATCAGCAACTGCTGCCAAAAGTGCTCCTTCTCTGGAAGTTTCAGGCTTTTAGCACTAGGACCCCATCCAACTGAAGGCTCAGCAGTGATGATAAAGCAAAGCTAACAATCAGCTCAGCTAGACAGAGAGTAGTCCCTTTGATGTAGGTAAGGAAAATTGCTTTTCTCAAACAGCAGCATTCAAGATTTCCTTTGCATTTTTTGTTTTTCTTGCATTTTACCTAGATCAGAGAAATGGTGGGGGGTGGGGGGGGCCTTGAGACTTCTAATGCATACCTTGTTATGAAAATAGGTTAGTATTGCATTCCAGCATCAGACTTGTACAAAACAGAACACTGTCTATTACAAAATTCCATTCCTTCACCTCCTAAAAACTCATCAATATTTTCACTTTTTTCTGCTGTTGTGCTTTGAGTCATCAGACTCCTTTAGTCCTATCTCTTATCTGAAGGCAATGCTGAAGGATGGCTGAACTCCCTCACACAGCGCAGGGAGTTGTGCCAGAACAGATTGCAAGGAGAGTGATGCAGCACAACTCCCTCCTTCTCTCAAGATAGAAACTGGGCTTTGAAAACAATAAGCCTCTCCACCAGGCATGCTCAGAATCTCCCCACCGACTGCTGATTACTGTCGGCATCCACTTACTGCCTGGAAGGAGTAACAAGCCAAGCCCCAGCTCTTTTCTGATGTACCACAGGGTGAATCACTGGTTTTGTAGTTTTGAAAAATATAAATATTTGATGAGCTACAGACTATTGTTGTCTCCCAACTCCTTTTCCTGCACTGTATTTTTCACTCAGGAACCAATTTAAAATCTGTGTCCATAGAAAGATCATATATCCACCCCTGTGAAATGAACTGTTAAGGTGAATTATCATCTAGGTGCACCCTAGATGATAATTTAAATCCTATTATCCTATACTTCAAATGACAGAAGGACTTTGCCATGAGTTACATATTTTCTCCTGCAAGAGACAATTTTTTTAGCAATTTTCCTTGGATGTTTCACATGTCATAATTTTTCAGTGCTATTAGTTGAATTCAACATTGGTAAAAAAAAAAAAAAAAAAAAAAAAAAAAAAGGAAAAATTTTTTTTTTCTCACCCCAAAAAAAAAAAAAAAAAAAACAGTGATAAATTTTATTTTCTCCACCTGAGTATTGATCTAAGATTGGACAGTAGCCCCCAGTTACTTCTGAACATAGCAGTATCAAACTGGTAAAATAGAAGTCAGACAAATGTAAGGTCACCAATAAGCTGAGAACAGAAATATTCTATTCAGAATGATGCAAAAAGAATAAAAGCCAAATAAGTAGCATAAATTTTCAGGAAAGAGTAAAGATTACCAAATTAATATAAATTTTTTTTAATTCAGTGTCATCTTTCTGTGAAAGAACTTGGACAAAGGGATTTTTGAGAAGCCTGATACAAGGAACTAAGAGCTTCCCTGTAGTTATTAGCAGAAAGGAATATTATCTGTTTATTTCAACACCTGAGAAAAATCAAAGCAAACCTGAAATCAAGGTCACCATAAAAAGAGGCTTGCCTAGTAATTCAAACCATGAGTTTTGACAAAGAACATTCACAGAGACAAAAAACATTCACAGAACCTGATAGTAAAGTTTGTTCCTTGTTTTCTCTATAGCAAGAGCAGTTCTCATAATTTACTGCACACTAACAATAGTTTATTCTCCAATTTTCAACAGTCCCCAGTTACATTAGAAATACTAGCCCAAGACTGTTATATTACTCCCTGAAACCAAATATCCTCATGCATCTTCACAGCTCACACACACTTTTAGACTGAATGCTTTTATTTGGATTATTGCAGCTACAACAGAAAGAATCATCTCCTTGATGAAACACAGAACCTGTACGATGCACACAACAATATAGTTGGTCTTGGAATGGACCAACCCCAGAACAGGATGTGACCCTCACTCTATACCTAAGGAGGCGCAGCACAGCTTTGACATGGCATGACTGCCTTGCTACTCAGCAGCAATAAAGATACGTGTTCAAGGAGTGTTCAAGGCCAGGCTGGCTGGGGCTTTGGGCAGCCTGGTCTAGTGAAAGGTGTCTCTGCCCATAGTAGAAGGGTTGGAACCAAGTTTGATCTGTAAGATCCTTTCCAAAGCCAATCATTCTGTAATGGTTAATATTCCAGACAAAGGGTTACTTGCAATTCGCCCAGCATGTTAAACAAATGTCAAATCTGTACACTCCCATCCAAAAAAGAAGTGCATGAAGCCCCAGACCTTCACTTGGGAATACTCTGTTTGGGGCAATATGTCTCTTTTTGGTAATGTTCTTGTATCATTGTGAACTTTAAAGATTAATTACATGCCAAATTCCACCAAAATGATTAGGAAAAAGAGGGAAGATATTAAGAAAGCAAGAGCCATGCAGCTTCTTTGTTTCATATTGTCATGGACTCTTTCAACCCCAAAAGGGAAGGAATAATATCTCTAACTCCGATCTCTCATCCTGGATTATTTCAGTTACTGGGTATTTTTTCATAATCAAAACACAGCAATTTCTTTCATGAATTAACTTTTGACAAAGAATCAGCTTTGGTGAAATAACAGATTTGAGTTTCTGAAACAGTTACTTCAGGTTTGGGAAAGCACATCTGTAGATGAGGACCAGAGCTATTTCCAGGTCCATTAGAGAATAAGAGTGATGCCATGGTGATCAATGCAATTATTTTGCTTCAGATGGAAATGGTTTGGCAGGGACATTGCAAAGGGACATTAACAGAAATGGGGTTTTTATTAGATAAATGATGACGATGGTTTCTATATTGTTTTAAATGCATGTTTGTTCACTTGTATTTTCCAGTGTAATCTGTAATCCAGTAAATTTACAATCTTTTTAATAAGCATATGTCCAAGAATAGTATTTGTTAATCAGGACAGATGATGTACAGAATAGCAATTTAGTAGTCTGCATCTAATTGCTTAAAAATACACCTGAAAGTGGAAAATACATAGAATGATTATAGAAGGTTAGGTTTAGAAAGACCTTTAAGATTATTAAGTCAAATGCTGCAAAGACCTCAGGTAAACTAAATCTCTGAGTGCCACATCTACACATCTTAAATACCTCCAGGGATAGTGACTCATCCACTACCCTGGGGAGCCTGTTCTAATGTTTAACAGGCCTTTCAGTGCAGAAATTTTCCCTAGTATACAATCGAAACCTCCCTTAGTCAAGCTTGATGCCATTTCCTCTTGTCACCTGTTACTTAGGAGAAGAGACTGATCCTCATGTCTCTAAGTCACATTTCCCACCCCAACCCTGAGCCTCCTTTTCCCCAGGCTGAACACCCTCAGCTCCTCAGCTGCTCTTCACAGGACTTGTGTTCCAGACCCTTCCCCAGCTTCATTGTCCTTCTCTGGACGTGCTCCAGCACCTCTTTTCTTCTAGTGAGTTGCCGAAACTGAACACAGGAATCAAGCTGTAACTCTTTCCCCCCCCACGTCCAAAAAAGAATGGAGATTCTCCTTAGCTCTCTTTCTGTTGTTAATGCATTTATAGACCAGAATATAGATTTATGTTACAGTAACAACATAAATCTAGAAGAAATATTCTATTCCTTCTTTTGTTACAAACAAGGGACATATGCCATGAACAGCGCTTTGCTTTCACTTAAACCCTTCATAATTATTATTCCTTCTTTTCAACTGAACCAACCCCAGCACCGCTCCCCCCCCAAAAAAAAAAAAAAGAAAAAGATATGCTAGTGATGCTAGCATCACTAATGCTAGCTAAAATGTGGTTTAAGGCTGTCTGCATGAATGATATATGTGTACAACAGCATTCAACACTTGAAAAAATAAAATGAGATGCCATGAGATAAGATTTCATGAGATATTTGACAGTTCCCCTTTAATTTGCATGCTGGGTAATGCTGGAGTTGTTGAATGGATGCCATGAGTATAACTCTGAAAAAAACTATCCAGACCATTTTGATTTTGTCCTCCATCAGTGTAATGATATCCCAGGTGGCTGATGATGGAATTTCTTGTTTGTGGCATGATGCTCCTTGCAATTTTGATTTTTATACCCAGCAATCATGCTCTTATGAACTGAGGTCCAGGAAAGGAACATTTTCATGTCCCTGCCTTTATAAGTACCTTTTTTCCTTTCCTTTTAAGAAAGAAGACAGGCTATTTGTTCATTTTTCATTATAAATTTGAACCATGATGAGATCATTGTATTTATCCTTTTTCCTTATTTCTTCAATTGCTATATTATGGACTTGTTTTCTTTTACTGAAAAGGAGCCCATTAACAGACTCTTGAGTGATATGATTCATTATTCGGTACAAATGTAGTAAAGCCTTTCATGTAGTTTGCTAAAACCCAGAGGTCTTAATTTCCCAGGTTTCACATTCCTGTTTCAGCTGGCAATGTTGGAAATGCAATAATAACAAAAAAAGTTGGATGCATACAGTGATCCTCCTATAAATAAGAGATCTCACTTGGCTGTCAAAATGGATGATCATATTGTGTTTTACTGATAAATGGTATTTATCTTTTAGATTTAATGCATAATTTTTTTTTAAATGCTTTAACTCACAGAATGGAAACATCTACAAAGAAGTGGTGCTTTCTTTCAAGGCACAGGCACATATGCTTCATATCTCAGTAGTAACACACTGATTCACAATAACTACATCTTCTGTGACATGTGTTTGGATTAAAGTAATAGAAGATAAATTAAATGTTTGGATTCCAAAATACTGGCCATATCTTTTATTTATTGCGTTATGTAAAAGAACTTGCTTTTCAGTGGATGCAAAAGGAGGCAGGGAGCAGTTGGATGCACTGGAATGAAACCAATTTACAGAGCAGTCTTTATTCTGTCAGAAAAAAACACAGCCACTGTCTTATTGTCCACAGCCAATCACATCAGTGTGAGACAGGGCACTGCTTTCAAATGACATTGGACTAACATATACTTATTTACTAATCCCATCCCTTGAGCAGGCATTATTTAATTGCATACTCAGACAAAGTTTAGTAGCAGTCGGGTCAGAAGATTCATGAAAGAATCATGATGAGACTGGATTTGATCTTAATATCTACATCACTTGTCAAATCTTTATTCATGAAATAAGAAACAGTGCTGAGGTTCCACTTTGTGATGCTATTCTGAGACTACACTGAGCTGCCAGAAAAGGTTCAGAAAAATCTAGGATACAGGGCAGAGAAAATCCATCTGCCAGAATTTCTAAAAAGGGGCTCTTGCAGGGTCTGAACTGACTCTGAGATTTCTGAAGAGTTGACTGATCCCTGCTTTTCAGAATTTAAGGGCTTCAAACAATAATGGCCTTTTGAACCAAGATAATATGCATTTAGTGTCTGCTATGTTAAAATTCTTCTTCTTTGGGAAGGAGCCTCTTCTACTCAGTGCCATCTTATTTCCATGCATACCCTTCCTCCAAAAAAACCCCACCCAACATTCTGAAGGTTGCAGTACAGCAGGTGCTTAGTTTTTGCTTTGATGATGGCTGTATCTCCCAGAGGTGGTATCCAGAAGCAGGTCTGGCTGAGAAGCTGGCAGAGCAGCTCTGTGTAGGCACAGAGGTCCCACCAGAGGCGTGCAGCCTGTGTGCAGCATTGCACATATGCAAAGCCTGGGCCCAAGGACACAGAACTGCCTAGGATGGCCCTGCTGCTCCTAAGGCTAAAAAATATTGTAGAAGCAGCCAACAATTAGTGGGTGATGGCTGGTAAATAAATGAGCATGCTGCACTCTTAGGTAGCCATTGCCATGTGTTGACATCAAAGCTGGTGGAGTTATTCTGGGTGTGTACAGGTAGAGAAGACATCAGCATCCTGCCTGCTATATTTCTGTAAATATAGACTAGCACAGCATATTAAAAGGAAATGTGTGCCAGCCTTTTATATACAGTTTGATTAACTTCAAAGGGGCTTCTATAGCACAGAAGCCATCTCATTTACAAAAAAAAAAAAAAAAACCAAACCCAAAACAAACAAAAAACCCCTTCAGAACTGAGATCATTTGCCTGCTTTTTATATTCAGTATACCTACTTACAACAGTTGCAGTGTGACTCTAATGGTAAGAAAAATAGCAATCCTCTATTCACTTTTTTCCCACTGCACATCCATCTTCTGTATTAGACACATTTTACTCTAGAGCCTTTCAAGATCATCCCCTTTTCCCCACCCTCAGAGCTGCTGTGTGTCTGAAGTCAGGCTTGTCCTTTGCTGTACAGACTGAGAAGGGGAAGATGTGGAAACATGATCTGTGTTACTACACATCCATACACACAAGCCCCACACATGTCTGGGGACACAGGAGAGTCCAGTGGCTGTGTAGCCCCCTGTCCATCCTCCTTGTACTCATCCTGCAGCTGCAGCCAGGCTGGACAACAGCCTTTTTTCCCCCCAGCATGACCCATGCCGAAACTCCAACAGTGTGAAAAGGAGAGTGCCATCCATGACAAGAGGTGACCCCTGATACATCGTATATTGCAGACTCCCTGGATTTTGCACCCATGGATCAGTGGGAATTTGAAGTCTGACCTGTCCAGGCAGTGTTTTCCTGGGGTTTTTTTTGGAAGGCATGAAACCAGTTCCTCGTTTAATGTGTATATTTGTGGGGATGCTGCCCAGCCCATGATCTGGGAAAGTTCAGAGAATACATCTATTGCAAAAGAACTGGGAATAAAAAATTCCTGTGAAATTCAGCCTATGTTCATAGCTACACAAATCATAGACCTCTTAATTTCCCAGTCTTCAAGAAAGTCTGCCAGGATAAAGAAAATATGGTTTACTGATGTAAGAAACAAGCACATTGTGCTATATTGAGCAGGGAAACTCTCACACAGAGGTCACAAGCCTTTGTTTACATTCCACCTGGCTAGAAGCATGTAGCTTCCTTGGGAAAAAAAATACATTCTTGTTGAATTATTCATTTTTACTTCATTACACATGCAGGTATACTTTATGATTACTGTCATTATTCATTTGTGTTGTTTTGTTACCCACTTGCTCACTTCCAGGGTGAATGATTTGGTGGTGGATGTGGCAGAAATCTGAAAGAAAACAACAGTGAAAACAACAGTTTCACACAGATGAAAATGCCCTTCTCTGGCTCACTCCTGGATCTTCCTACAAAAGCATGAGCTGTGCAGTATTCAAGGCCAACATATTTCTGCCAATAATAGAATTAAACAATTGCCCCAAACAAATAGATGCATGAGGAAGAGAAGAAAGCAAGGATAACCTGAGAGGGTGTTCATGTAGATTAGCTGTGTTTAATCTCAATTTAACTCACCATCTGCCTCCTCCTAACCTGCATGTTCAAGACAGCACTGTGTTTAAAAAGGAGCGAGAATTTGCCTGATGCTGAAACTGCTGCTTCCTGTACAGTAGTTTGTTCCTGATTCTCTTTCTGTTCCATCAGGATGCCTTTGTTTTAGTCATGCTAAAAATAAACACTGTACACTTGCACTGTGGTTCTTTATGTATATTTTTATATGTGCCACGTAGAGAAACTAATATGTGTATCTGCATGCATGTGATATCTCTATGTGTGTGCACAAGTATACACACACACACACACACACACACTCTCACACCACATTTTTCTAAATGTATTCATCTACATGCAAGAGCTTCATAGGAATAACAGTATTTGAGAGGTATTTTAGAAGTGTATATCTGGACATTCATGAGAGAAAGGGAGTAATAAAAATCCAATCCTTGGTTTCAGGACATTTGTTATTAATTATTATAATAAACAGCTTATCTATAGGGAAAACAGAATTTTCACTGGATTAATGGAAAATTTTAAATTCTTAATATATTTAATGCATGAGTTACTTATTTGGATTTGTGTTAGAAGAAAACAAATACACTGAGTAATCCCTCAAATTATATTTTCTAGTAGATGCTTAAAATAAAATGGTGACTAAAAATGTAACAGATTATGCCATTTTTCCTCTTATACAGCTCCTGTTTTCAGACTTCAGAACTGGACTCACACTGCTCTCCCAGGAGGAGCGAGGCTTGTGGCTTCCTGGGCAGCTGGCTTCCAGAGGAAAGGGCCTGTCCTACCCTGAACAGTCAGTTTGCCCTCTGCCAACCCACACGTCTCTATCACCCCACCAAGCTTTCATAAAAGCTATTCCCTTTCAAGCACAGAGAAGCATCCTCTAAAACATTCATGAGCTGGAAGGATCACAAGCATATTAGGATCTCTTGGTCCTGTAGATAACCAAACCTGGTAGCCCAGATTTGTCTCCAATTGCACAGGAGCAGTGAAAGTGAATGGTCTACAAGAGCCTGTGGTATTCCAGCTCCCCATTTGCATTTTCATAGCTTTAGGGCTTTTGTAAGCAAACATGATGCTTTGCAATGAGCTCCAAAAGCAAAACACAGAGCTGAATAATTCAGGCCCCCTATTTTAATTACATTTCAGAAATGGCCCCATCTATATGGCTCCATCTATATGTTTCACTGCTAATTTATACTCCACAAGAACTCCCTTTGGCTACACAAAGGTCCTACAAAATGTAAGGTCACAAAGATGCTGCTTCCAGTTTTTCTGTTATCAGCAATCAAAGGTGTCCTGCCCCTGACACTATTCACTCCATTAAAAAAAAACAAAAACAAAACAAACAAACAAACAAAAAAAACAAAACAAAAAACAAACAAACAAACAAACAAACAAAAAAACCCAAAAAAAACCCAATCCACAAACAAACAAACAAACAAAAAAACAAAAACCAAACCACAACAACAACAACAAAAACCCCAACTAATTTAAAATCCTGGGTGGGAAAAATATTAAGATCTGAAAGGATCTACAGGAGACATAATATTGGCACAGGCCTGTGTGGATTTCAGGTGAGAGCTGGTCCCCTTGTTCCTCACTTAACAACAGAGAGGAGCAGAATTCATCACTTGCATATAAATAAGTAGGTGAGCTCTGTGATGTATTGCAGGGACCACCTCCTTTGCTCCAGCAGCCTCCTAGCTGGTCTCTGCCTGCAGGAAAGCCTCAAGTTTGATAAGTGCCACCTTTCTCATCTCTGCTGTTTTCTTCTGGCTGGATGTGTTTGAATTTTAAATTTTGTTCAATCCATCTTTCATACCCTCTCAGCACCACTTTCCTCTCCTCCCTCTGTTCTCTTTCGTAACTAGACACTTTTAAGTGTCTTCACCATAATTTCCAACCATTTTCTATTTCTTTGCATGTTTACTCTAGAGAGAATGTGAGCACAAAAACATTAGTTTTCAGTCAATCAGAGACTTTCAAAATTATCAAACCTCTTCTCCTCATTTTGTAATGATTCATATAATATTCCCATTTTGCTAAATGAGCTTTTTAACATACTTTTTTCTGCCCATGCTTTCTAATGGCTTTCTAATTACCAAAATTTATAGAGCAATTTATATTCAATAAAGCTGATGTCTGTTTGCTTAACACAAGAGAATTTTTGCTAATAAGAGGGCACTTAAATAATCAGCTACACAGCCCTCAGAAGCAATGCAAGAAAGTAGGAAACTGCAAGTCACAGTGGATCTATAATGAAACAATGCCCTCCAAGCATGAATGTGAGACAGGAGCACCTGAGCTCTACTGAATCAGCTAATCAAGGCAATGGAGGCCCCACTTGTATGAAACAAAACCAATAGATAATTAGTATCTCAGGGCAAGCTTCAAAAACAAAATAATGAAACAGGAGGATCTTAAGCCTGATGCTACAGCATTTTCCAAGGTAAGGGATTTTGTACTGTAAAAGTTCAGAGCAGGCGCTGCCCAGGCAGTTTTCACTCAGTGCCTGAATGCAGCAACACAAGAATGATTCCTATTTCCTGCCCTACCCTCTAACGTTTTCTCAGATGCTTCTCTCATTTCAGAAGCACTGCACTTAACTTTTGGTGTCCTAATTTCTTTTTCCATCAATATGTTTTGTATCATCTTCCAGAATCTTTGATTTGCTCACTTTCTATTGTTGGAGAGTCTTACAACTGAAGTATTTTTTCCAAGAGTATGCCTCACAAAGACACATTAAAAGATAGCAGAACAGTTTGAATCCTAACATGCCTAAAGTACATTGTTTACAAAATTTTCTTACTTTTCCATTTACATTGTTTTTTAAGACATTGCCACCCTCCTCAGAGCCCTTGGCCTTTTGCCATCACTTTGAAAAGGAAACTGCCACAAAAGTCAATGGGAGATTAACGTAACACTCAGTGACAGTTTTGGCACATTGCAGCTCTAATACTGAATTTGCTTGAAGGGTCATAAGGCTTAATAAGTGTTCATATCAACCCCCTTTGGCCATGTAATAATGCACTCCATCACTGATGCAGCATTAAAAACCTGAAATTCATTACACACTGAACCACCCATGGTAATTTTGCTATCACTCACCCTGATGAAAGTCAGCTTTGGTACCATAGATATTGTTTCATGACAGCTCTACAGTTCTTTTCAGTCATTGCATTAGGTCCTCTCCATCCTCTTGCTGCTTCCGCCTATCTTAAGGTTCAATTTTCACTACTATTTTTTAAATTCCTGCCTCTAAGATTGTGCTTGAAACATACAGACATGTTTTTGCATGCAAGTGGGTATCCATCCATTCATTCAAATTCATACATTCATTGACATATACTTCCTTGTTTGCCTTTGCTTACATACAGAAATGCTAATTCTGTATGAAACCAGACATAAAGGAAGGTTTAGCATATGTACATTTGAACTCAAACACCAGTTTGAATCTTGCTGGCATTTTGACCTTTTCTACTCACCAGCTAAGACTCAGAGGCAGAAATGTGCAAAAATAAGAAGGGGGGAGTCTCTGTTTTCATCCAATATATAAGCAATAAGGGACACTATTGAAATGGGGCAATTGTTTAATCACTGAGAGAATGAAGCTAATTCAGATTGATTTGGGATGAAAACACAAAGTATTACTAATCCCAACTGAAACAGAGCAAACACAATTACCATTCATTTGGAGAAGTAAAACTGAAGATATGCCAACATTCTTTTACAGACCAAGAACAACTAATAATTCTACACTAAACTTTTTCAGCTGGGTCTAAATGCACACTTCATGGTGTCCAACCTTTAAAAAACAGTAAATAGCTTCTAATAAACAGCAAGTAACCTCTCGATCAATTTTAAATAAACTCTAACCTTGGCAAGTGAGTATCCCCAATTAAAACTGGGACACTAATCAGGACCTTCACCAGTGCCTTTCAGCTGTTGTCTGTGGGCTGCTCCTGAGAAAGCTGAATAAGAAAAGCAAGGGCACACACACACATGCATGTGATATTCCCTGGGGAAATGCCACTCCATCACAAAGCAGCAACAAATGCAGCGGGTCTGGCTCTGTAAAGAGTGGCCTGCAAGCTCATTTTCAGCTCACTACCTATTATCCCATAGCATTTCACCCTTACTCTCACAAAAGCCCTTGCTACACCTTCCCTTCTGATTTGCCTCACTGTTCAAAGTGTCCACGACAAAAAATGAGTGTGTGGTGCCTTTCACTGTCTCTGGCAGCATGGAGATGAAAGATGTCCTTTGTAAACAAGAACCCCTGCTGCTGCAATTTCAAACCACTGGGGCAAAACAGAGGCTGACAAGCTTAAAACCTTTTTTCAGACTTCCAGTTCTTCTTTCAGGGTTTTGCTGGTTGAAATGCTCTTTTTCTAGCTTTGTTACTGGACTTGCATCCAATGTTTACATTGCATTACCAGTATCTGCTATATTGCTTCTGTCACAGTGTTTCAGATAGCATACATTTTCATTTTATAGCTCTCCTGCTTCCCTTTAACTTATGACCTTTATTGAAAATGAGCCATTTGTTTGCAGAATGTCAGGCGAAATGGTTGAATCACAGGGGCTTGGCATCTGTGAAATGCTTTGCAATCCATTGCAGCTGTATTGGGAAAGTAGTGATGGAAAGCTATAAAATTCCTGAAAGTTTATTCTGCAGGACCCTTACTTGCCTTTGGATTGCCAGGCACATTTCACTCAACAATACACAAAAAAAGGGGCCTCTTATGAATTGACATCTCTTGGTGCTTCCCTAATACATTTTTTTGTTGTCTCTTCTATAAGTATTTCTGTCATTTTCATCATATCTTTACTGCTCTCAGTATCTCACAGTTTTCCTCAGTGGGCCCTAGGTACTTGCATGAAGTGCTTCAGAAGCCAGATGGGGACTGGGTGAGTTCCAGAACTCAGCAGTGTTTGGCAGCAAGGTCCACACTGCAATGCTGGGACATGGCATGTTACAAAACATAGACAAAACCCCATTTTGCTTTAATTTCAACAATTCATTAAGCACTATCCAATCAGCATCTTACATCTGCATCGTTTAGCAGCCTACACAATGCTGTAGTCTGAAACATGCATGCATCTTGTGTTTATAGAGGGGCAGGATGAATTTTGCACCAGTCCCTCTGACAAAGGGAAGGATTTATGAGGAGGAGGATGGTATGAGGAGGAGGATGGAACATGAGACTACTCGTATGCTGTTGCTGAAGATATTCCTAAGAGGATCTCTTCACACTCAGACTTGCAGCTAAGGAAGTTCTACCTTAGAGCACTACTTAGTTTTTCAGGATTTTAGGTGGAACCTGAAACAGGATTTGGTAATTTGTGGAAGGCAACCACAGTTAAGCAAATCTTCTTCCTATTACCCACTACCCAACCGGTACTCTTGCCCCATTGGCAAGAGTGTAGTGGCAAGGTTATCTGGAGTTTCCCCCATCACAGACCACAGATGGGTATCTTCACTCCTCTGGGCACAGCAGAATGGAAACATTGTGGTGGTTTCCCCTAAATGAGCACAGCTTTCAAGACTGGCAAAGGGCTGAAACATGAAAAATGGGCCAAAAGTCAGTGGCACAGCCTTTATTATATATACCTGGCTACTGAACTGGTACTTAGGTTGTCCTGCTAGCTATATACCAGTTACTGACAATTCATGCAAGTTCTAACGACCTTTGCAGTGGCCAGAACAACAGCATCTTTACTGATCCTGAAGATAGAGGGTTTTGAGGGCTCGACAGTATGTTTGGAACACATTTCTGGAGAAAAAAAATCAAGAACCACAGGGAAGGAAGTGACAGTGGCTTTTATGTGTCATCCATACAACTCAGAGTTAATATGGCACCCTAGGAAATCATAAAAGTCATGCTTACCAGAGTTTACTGGAGGCCCTGAGTAATCCAGCCAGTTGAGGTTAAGCAGGGGTGGGGAGAGTGAGGAAACCCTGCTGAAAGAAAAGAATTGAACTCAAAGAAAAGTACAGAGCCCTTGGGTTTTTTAGAATGGTTTGGGTTAGAATGGACCTTAAAGATCATCTAGTTCCAATCCCCATGCAACAAGCAGAGTCACCTTCCAGTAGATTAGAGTGCTCAGAGCTCCATCCAGCCTGGCCTTGAACACTGCCAAGGATGTAGCATTCACAATGTCTCTGGGCAACCTATTGCCATGCTTTACTATATTCACAGTAAAGAATTTGCCCCTAATATCTAATTCAAATCTCCATTCTTTCAGTTTAAAATAATTCCTCTTTGTCTTATCCCTATCTGCCCATATTAAAAAAAATCTCTCCATCCTTTTTATAAAACCATTTTAAGTACTGAAATGCTGCATAGACACAATTCTTCACAGAATCACAGAATATGCAGAATTGGAAGGGACCTACAAGGTCCAACTCCTGGTCCTGCACAGGACACCCCAAGAATCATACTATGTGCCTGAGAACATTGTCCAAATGCTTCTTGAACTCTGTCAAGTTTGGTGCTGTGACCACTTCCCTGGGGAGCCTCTACCAGTGCCCAGCCACCCCCCGCTCTGGGTGAAGAACTTTTTTCTGATACCCAACCTAAACCTCCCCTGACACAACTCCAGGCCATTCCCTTGGGTCCTGCCACTGCTCACCACAGAGAAGAGATCAGTGCCCGCCTCTCATCTTCCCCTCAGGAGGAAGTTGTAACTGCAGTGAGGTCTCCCCTCAGTCTCCTCTGGGACGAACAAGCTGGGTGACCCCAGCTGCTCCTCATACAAATTTACCTTAAGGCCCTTCACCATCCTCATGATGCTCCTTTGGATGCTCTCTAATGGCTTAATATCTTATATTGTGGTAACTAACACTGCACACAATTTGCAGGACATCTCAGGAGATGCTTTCATCTGAACCCCACTCCCTAAAAAAAGAAAACACCACAAAACATAACAGACAATTATGATATAACTTGCCTTGAAGGCACAGGTATCCATACCTCTCAGATCATGAGCTTATAGCCTTGAGCATTATAGAGACTAGGCAAGTGACCCACACTGGCACTGATCAAAGATCAATTGAGATCAATTAAGGTTTAAGTAGTGGACAGGATTTCTAAAACGCGTTTTATGTGGAAAATTTTATGTTTGTGAAGAAATTTCTTTCTCAGAACTCAGCTGTGCTATTAGGACCAATGCTTGTCTTCCCTTAGGAAATATGTAGATTTTTTTTAAAGGTGATTTTTCAGTGTTGTTCTCATTCAAAATTTGTTCTGCAGTTACACAAGGTTATTGGTAGGCTATAGCATATTTTGTGATCTCTTCTTGATGTCTCAAACAGCTGGATCATTCCATAGCAAAATCAGACTTCATCTCCAAAGCATAATTCCTTGCTCTGCAGCTGAAATACCTAAGTTGTATTTTCTCCATTTTTTGGTCACTGCATATATGATGCACTTCTGAGCAGGCTTGTATTGATCTAAAAAAGCATGGTAAATTTTCCAGGTTCAGATTCAAGTTACATTAACTAGAAAAGGCAGATCACTGTAAAATGCAATATTCTCAAGAATCAATAAATCTTGCTATCAGAACAGATGAGGGTTTTCTCTGCCTCCCCTCCACTTTCCAGCCATCTCTTCAGAGGGAAGCAAGACGTTTTGCTGTGCAGGAGGAATGGTCACAAACCAAGTCCTCACATTACCAGCCTTGCTCTTCCCATGGCAGCAGCATCCACTCTCTGGCTACTGTACCCTAGGCACAGATGCCAGAGCAAGAGAAGGGCTGGATTTGGCAAGTTAATTAAAGTGGTGTTGGCAGAGTGTTTCAGGTCTGCCAGTCATCTTCTGCCTTAATAGAATTGAGATGTGCCAGGCCTGCATCTATCACTTGTGTGATCCCTTTTAACATCCTTCTATTTATTAGTGTTGATTATAAAATTTAATGGTGCATTTCAGTGTTTCCCATTTTAATTCCCACAAATAATTTTTTCCTTGCAAATATCTTGAAAATATCAAGAATAACAGAATGGCATTTTGATTTTTGTCCTCCTCCTGCATATTCTTCATTGTAAAATCACTATCATGGACATCTGGTCACAACGAAATCTCATCACAAGCAATGCTGCAGCATTAGACTTGTTGCTGCCTGTTTTGCTGTGGACAGCTTATCACAGAAATTTTATTCTGTGCAGCATTTATTCCAGGTCATGGATCTATTTCCAGTGAGTGGAAATGAAGTTTTCCTACAGTTACTACAGCTACTTCAGTTCTGCCTCTTTTCAGTACACAGAAGATTCATGTAAAGACGTTTCTTATTTGGCCAACACAGCCAAAATATCCTGGAAAACTGAAAAATTATAAAAGAACAGGTGGCCTTTCAGAGAGATTAGACAGAGAGAAATCACAAATTCAAGTGTCTGAACCTGTTTCTGGGTGGGGTTTTAATCAAGATTGTTAAAGCCACTTGTATTTTGTTCTTAGCACAAGGAAAATGACAAATTCCAGTACCATCAGCAAGAAGTTAAATATTTAACCTCAGATCCTTTGGACCCATTAACTTCAGAAGTGGTTCCATGACAACTTGCCTCTCTTGAAATCAGGAAATTCCTTAGAAACCCTGTGCAATCTATTCCTTTGCTAGTCCTATAATCAACACCTACCCATGAGGAATCATACTTTTTTTTTTTTTTTTTTTTTTATTTTGGAAATTAAAAATATAAAAAACTCCCGGGTTTTTTTTTTTTTTTTTTTTTTTTTTTTTTTTTTTTTTTTTTTTTTTTTGACAGCTGAAAATGCTGAATTAAAGGCAATGTTTGATTTTACTCTTGGTTGCCTTTATCACCTGGGCTAAGATCTGGCATAATACAGTCACAACCAATCCTAACTGAACATTGGCAGCAGCACTGAGCGGGGCAGCAATGAAATTAACTCACATTAATGGATGGCATGGTGGGACTCACCTCTTCTTTCTCCAGCCATCCCAATGAGGCCTTTACTGAGAGGGGAGACCCCTGCACCCAACAGCAGTTTTGTTGCTTCAAGGACCAGCCAGGTCAACCTTCCCAGGATCCCTGATGCCATGCCATCAGGGTCTTCCCCCATACCTGGGCGTAGCCAGTCTGACAAGTTGATGAGAAAGAACAAAGCAGTTAGGTCAGTGTCTCAAAGGCTGGGATAGCAACAAACAAAGCGAGATGGCTGGGACTCAGTGAGATGCCTTCTGTCTACGGGGAACATTGCCTTTCCCTAAAAACCCCAAACCTCTGGCCTCAGCTTTACCAAAAGGGTCCATCTCATGCTGTCTCATTTTACCCTGACTTAGCATTCAAATGTTCTGGTGCATTTTTCAATGAATAATTAATCTCATTTTGAGTCTTTTTGCTTTAACCTACCATTTCAGCCTTGATTTTATTTCCAAGCCCTATATTTTTAAGTTTAAAATGTTATTTATCCCTCTTCAAAATTTCCATTTAGTTTATAATTAAACCCAGAAGATAGATCTGATAAACGGATCAAATCTGTTTATTTTGGGAAGGAGGAGGGACAAGAGAAGGAGGGGGGAGTAGTTAATAGCAGCTTTAGCACTAGGCAAAAAGGAATCACAAAATTCTATGGAGTGGCTGGCACCTTGGAGGTCCTCTAGTCCTGATCCTAGCAGGGTCAGGGGCAGCATGTTGCCCTGGAGCATGTCCAGGTGAACTTTTAATATTTCCAACAACACCTAACAATATTGCATCATTGTTCAGAAAATTTAAGTATCAACAGAGAGCAACAGTTAGCTATGAAATACTCTTCCTAATTGAGTGTGTTAAGAATTTTTGGCAGTATTACCATCTGAGAAAAATAATGTCTCATTAAGAATTTGGGAACTTCCTCTTATGTTACCAGGATATTTTCAGTTGCATCTTTCCATCTAATATAAGAAAATTACTACTGCTTTCATGTTTTCTGAAAGAAAGAATTAATTTGTTTTCTGGATGGGGCATTTTAACAACTTGCATGAGGAAAATGTCGTGGCAACCAGAGTATTTTATAATCCTGGGTGTCTCTTCAATAACAGGTGTATCAGATTTTCTTGAGATACTTCAGGAAAGAGAGCTTTGGGACATGATGCCTTTGGGTATTTGTACCTGCACCTGCAGGCCAGTCCCATATCCTACAACCTACACATTCATAGAAGTGACTGTACGTCATATCTCTCATCAGTTTATGATCTGATGACTCTTAGCCCTCAGGCTTCTTCTAGTGGCATACAACATGGTACAGCAAATACCTCAGAGGGGCCCCAACAGCTCACCTGCATCTCAGGAAAGCACTCTTACTCCTCGCTGCCAGATATAAATCAGTCAAGAGAGTGTATACAACCTTCATCTGCCCTCACCTTAAGCAAGTGCTGTCTGTTTTGCATCCAATCTGACCTTCTGGTAAGGTCACTGCAAACTTATTGCCCCTGGTGAAAGGCCATATTTGCACTGGGTGACATGCAGAGGTGTATTTAATGAGCTGAAAAATCTTGTTATAATTTTTTTCTTTCTCCTGATTTCAGATGATGAAAAAATCTTGCAGGCAATTTTAAATTCAATTCTACAACAGCGAAGCAACTGAGCTTTCATTGAAAGTGAGCCACTTGTGTGTGCAAAATGAAGCATGAAAGAAGTGAAAATGTAATGGGAGATCCATTACCCTGGGGTGGAATGAAGCAGACCCTTTGACCTTGGGAGATGTCCCTCCCATATGTGTTAGAAATAAGTAGATGCATTTCTAATCAGCCCAGCCAGGGTGAAATAGCAAGAGAAAAACTAACCCAATCCACCATTTGCCTGGTAGTAGGGGACAGCACTGTACTATGTGAGAGGGACTCAGGCTGCAGTTTGAGAGGCAGTTAGCCAGGAAACCCAACTCCTTACAAGCACAGAAAATGCTGGAGTGACAGCTCACTCCCAGATTGTGGAAAGCATGGGGTTACAGAGCTGTCACATGAGTCACAGCAGCAAGGTCTGTCAACAGCTCTTGTCTCTTGAGAAGACTGGATATGTATCAGGAAGGGGATCTCTGAAACAAACATGCTGTTTCACACAAAACCCTGTCTGTGCATAAAAAAATGCAAGATTTCTCCAAGCTCCTCTCCAGCCTGCATGTAAGTCTCACAAACTCATCTGTGCTCAGGTGAAGTCAGCTGAGGTGATAAACGTTTCAATAAATCACAGAGCTGACTTCTTCTTTAGCATATCCACTTACAATCTGTAAACAAATCCTGCCAGGTAGTAAACTAATAAACATTTCTATGAAATTATGAAATTTCTATGACATTTCTAAGACATTTCTATGAATTTCCCAACATTCTGGCAACAACAATATACAAATCACAGAAATAATGTGAATGGCATTTTCTGCTGCTCTTGCAAACAAGCCGGTTGGTGCTAGCAGTAATGTTCAAATGACATTGTAAAGCTAGACTTTCAAAGCCAGCTTGCATTACCTTGATTCTGATCCCACAGAAGGAAATGAGGTCAGCTTTGACAAATACTGAGAATCTCAGCCGTGAACTATATTGTTCTTACCCATAAGGGATATTCCTCACTGAGAAGGTGATAAGCCATTCAAATATAAATAACCTTATGCCAGACTAACTTTGGACCTTGCCCTGTGGATGGCAGTGAGAGTGTTGCAGTGCAGACCATGTGCCACAGATCACTTCATGGTGATCCAGGTTAAAGGGTCTGTTCAAGGTCTCAGAGACAGTGCATGGCAGAGTGAGATATTAAAATCAGCTTTCCTAATTTTTGGAGCAAGGCTGCAACCACTATTCTTATCAGCTTGCCACTGATGATTCAGTATTTATGTGTGGACGCAGTGTTAATATATGGTGTTTCTTTATGAAGTGTGTCTAGAGCAGCTGGATTTTTCACAGGTGCAGAAGCAAAATATTACATCAGACTGAAGATGAATTACTGAGACCATAATCTCATTCACAACTCAATCTCCTCAACTTAAAGGCCGTTAAGGTCTACTTTGCTAGCACATGTTTTTTTCTGTTAATTAAAACATTATCTAAGTTCAGTGTATGTTAAGAACAACAATATTGATGCTATTTCTCTTGCCAAAAACTCATCCTGCAATAACCCTTTTTCCTTTTCCAAGCTTTTGTCTTACTCAGTATTGGAATATTAATACATCAAAGCCATGACTGACCTTCCAAAGACACAGCATAATTGTACTTCATTTTAGTACCAGAACATTAGTCAGCAAAAATAAAATTAATTATCACAAGAACAGTTGACAGTCAGTGTGCCAACTTATTTTTTAAGGTATCACTAACAAAGGTATGCAGATATGTTTCTCTGACTGTTCCTTGGAGTACACTCTTTACCTTTATGCTAATTTTCTGTGCAATTTCACTTTTTTTTAATGGCATTTGAAGAGAACAAGTGTCAAATTCACGGGTTTTATACCCAAAGCACCCTTCTCCAAACAAAATCATCACAAAATATATTCATTCAGAAAAGCCATGAAGCCCTAAACACAAGAGAACAGGGCCACATGATTGATGGTCTAGTCAACATGTCTCAGTTTTAAGCACTGAATTCTCAAAATGTATGCCATAAATCCAGAGTTCAGGAAGAAGGGGAAAATTTTACTGAGAACCTCAAGGATAGGAAATAAGGATTGTCTCAGTACCATTCTGGGAGAAGAAGGAGTACTGAAAAAAAAATAAAATAAATCATACACCGCTGAATTATTTACTCTACTACCCAGGACATATTTGGAACAGTATTGCTTTAGAAGGGAGGTTAAACTCAGTGCTACTGCAGTCTGTGCTGTCAGGTGAGTCATATTTCTTTGGAGACCAAGTATTTTGGGTTTTTTCCCGATGACTAAAGTGCTTATATTTGCTGCTTGTCAATCAGCCCCAGGGAATTGTCTGGTGGGTCTTGAAGTGTAGAGTGACAACACTAAGGGGAACACTACTAATAAAGGAGCAGCCGCTGGGGGGAAAAAGAATTAAACTTCTGCTGAGCCTGGCTCTGATTCTCTGTTCCCTAGGAATTAGAGTTCAGTTCCCTAGGAATTAGAGTTCAACCAGGCGTTCATAAAAGTCAGCTGAAAACTTACAGAAGGAGTCAAGAATGTGATTTCTCTCAGTGCTCTACTGTAGAAGCGCGCACATCGCGAAGCAGAAAAGCGCTGCTGTTAAACACCCATCAAATTAAACTAGGGCATACATGCTGGAAGAGAACAAAGGGCTTGGGGAAAGAAAAACGGAAAATACCACAATCTTTTATTTTTCCTTGAAACTACCAGAAGGTATCTGTCTCTCAAGGTCGGTAGCTGCGCTCTGTCAGTGCGGGGCAGAGCGCGGAGGATTTCCCGCAGCCCGGTGTACCTGCGGGCGCTGCTTGCCTTGCGGGCGGCGGCGGTGCCCGGGAAGGCGCGGCGTGCCCGGCGGGCAGCGCTCCGCCGAGGGGCCCGCCCGAGCCAGCCAGATGCCAGACTGCCAGCCAGAAGCCAGTTCAGCAGCACCACTGATTTTCTGCTCTGCACAGCACCGCTGAGCTGTTTCTGACACCTCCCCCTCCTTTCTCTCATGCAACAAAGGCTATTTTATAGGGAGGGGCATTTCCAATTCAAGGGTAGAAAAGCCGTGTATTGAGAATTTCTGGGGGATGGTGGGGGGGAATAATTACACAGCAGCACAGCCGGTTGCTCTGGTTTTGTCTGATTGCTTAGCAAACTTTCAAAAGAAAGCAAGTAGTCACTATAGAAACTACTACATCATATGGCTGTTCGTGTTGCCTCTGAGATGCAGAATATCTTTTAATAAGACATTCTTTTTTTTTCCCCTGCCTTTAGAATACACTGCACAATAAATAGCTAGGCTTTGTTGTGTGTGGGTGTGTGATTTTGTTGTTGTGTGGTTTTTTTTGTTTGTTTGTTGGGGGTTTTTGGTTTTGTTTTTATTTTTATTGTTGGGTGTTGGTTTTGTTGTTGTTGTTGTTTTAATTATTATGATTTCTTCAGGTTTGCTTTTCCACCACTGAATGGAGTAAAAGAGTAGGATTTGCTTGGAAATTTATTTCCACAAGTGAAAAATGACCAGTCATTTCTGTTTGTTTGATCTTCATTTTTAGTAGCAACATCTTATCACTGTGGAAGAACTTATATTGAAGGATAGGTACAGTAAAGCTGAGCACAAAAACAGCTGTCAATCCACAGCTCATTGGGAAGGAGAGGTGAAGAGATCACATACATAAAAGTCCAGCAGGTCCCAGTTTGATGGCCAGTAATTCAAAACTCAGTGTCTACAGAGAAAAAAAGCACTAGCTGTTTGCATTGACTTTGTAGGTAATAGAGCTGTCACATAAAAGGTAAAACATCATAAAAAGCCCTGATATGTGCAAAATCCCTTGAGTCAGTGAAGCGCTCAGTAAATACATTAAGAAAAACACAGTGCATGTAACCTTCCAGTGATGATTTCCCTGTAATCCATGGTGACCTATTTCTATTTTATTATTTTCACCACAACAGAGCTGAGAAGATATAAATCATTCAATGGCACAAACCCACTGAACTTTGCCTTTGTTCAAATTTTCACCTCTCAGTTCCCAAATCTGGTTTTTCTTTTATTTCTCTTCACTGAAAGGAATAGAGGACTTTTGTCAGAAGTTTCTGATATGCTGTCTGGGCTCCCTCTTTTCTCACAGTGAAAGGCTCCCTCTTTTACCCCTCTTTTTTTGTCAAGTGTTTCTTGGGACATTTGCATGAATAAAGAATTACGTATTCAGAAGTAAGGGATTATTTAATGAGATTCTCTGGATGTTTTCCACTCCTTCAACACAGCTTCCAGCTCAAAACAACCTGTTCCACCAATCCAGCCTGCTCCCTCAGCCTCATATCCTGCTGCTCCACCACACAGGCTCAAGCGTCCTTGCTGATCCTCAGACAGTACTGTCACCATGTGTATTGCTGCTTGTTTACCTTTTCCAGCCCCTCTTCGTCCCCAAACTCTCCGGTATGCCAACTGCCCTTCTTGCATCAGGGCAAGCTTTTATCTGCTTAGTTCTGCAAGAGCTACCAAGCCTTTAGTTTCACCCGAAGCTGCAGGTTGCCCTCTGCACCTTCTGTGCACAGTGCAGAAAGCAGCAGGCAGAAGGATAAACATTCCTGGGGCCAGACTGGATCCTTCATGTCCATATGGTGGAGCTGGAGGGCAGAGGGGACAGAAATAACCACCACTGGTTGGTCTCAGATATCTGGGTGTGAGCAGTCCCAAGAGCTAGGCAAGGAGCTCAGATCAGTTGGGCATCTGACCAGCTGGCCTAAACTGTGTCTCTGTCTTGCACAGAAAGGCAAGCCTAGGAAGCTAGCATTTCTGTCCTCATACCTTCCTCAGAGACACCACAGCTCTTATAATGCCTCCATGCATACTTCATTGTTTAACTACTGGAAAATTACTGCTAACCAACCATAGCCGACTGGCCATGGTCTGAAGACTGGAATGAATTAAGAAATATGCAGATCCTGGATCTTTACCAAGCATTACTTCAGCAGAGTTTTCAGGCCAGATTCGAATGAGGTACTGGATAATCCCTACCCACCAATATAAACTTGGTCCATGGATACCTTTGTGTATCAGATTGGCAGATTCATATTCAGATGTCTGCCTGCTCTTAGACCTTGAAGTTACAAAACTGGATGATAAATGGAGGCATTTCTGATGGGCCAAAGGAGTCTGTTCACAGTCCAATGCTATTTGATACATTTTCCTTTAGATGATGACAAACATACAGCTCAAAAAATTGGAGGTTGAAGCAGAATGGGTGGACTGGTGAATAGATGAGGTTATGACTGCTGTCAGATCTGTATTCCAGTGGTAAGACAATGTCAAACTAATATATTGCATTATATCTATAGATACCATCTCAGATTGAAGGCTATGGGACACACAAATACTGGAACAGTTTGGAAGAACAGGATTCAAAAAGATTCAGAGTCAAGCAGGTTAACCCACTGACCCTGCCCTTCCAGCAAACCTAACAAAACAAGCAATAAACACAGAACTCTCAGCAGAAGTGGGGATGTGTTACTTCAAAGCTGTATGCTGCATTTGTACAATAACTATGGAATCCCACACCTCTGATGGGAACCACTGTGATGGACACATTGCAGCACTGAAAAAAATCTCAGAGGAAAACAGGGGGAATGACAAGAAGTCCAGGAGAAGCTATTTACTAAAGAAGGACAATCTAGTCAATTTTGCCAAGGAAATGTTGAGAGGTGACTTGCTCCCTGTCCAGGAATTTCTGCATGGGCAGGTAATTACTACAAGTGAAGAGCTCTTCAGCAGGCAGGGGCTTAACAAGATCAAATGGCTAGAAGCAGAAGCCAGCTGAATTCACAGTAAAAAAAAAAAAAAAACCCACTCCTGTTTAAAAAACAGTAACCAAGAGAACAATTTTCTAGGCCAATGTTCTCACTTCAATGTTTTATCAAAACCCTTTATTTCCTTTGAAGATGTATCAGGAGTCAAGCTCTTAAGGTAGGAAAAACTCAATTTATATGGCCTACTTAAAAATCATGACATCAGCAGCTGCAGATCTGACTTCTAGGTCTGTGTAACACACCTCTTAGAGCGGGTGGCTGGAGAGAGGCTGGGCACAGCACAGTGCTCCCACAGGACAACCTCCACAGTCCTCTCTGTTGACAGTGCCAGGAATCAGCCTGAAGAGAGTTGGATCCCTGGAGAAAGCTGCTAGCCTCTGTGCACCACAAGAAGAGAAAAAATCCTCAACCTGCCAGAAACAAGCACAGATGGTAAACAGAAATAACACCAGGAGAAAGATCAAACCAGAGAGCCTAAGGAAAGCTCAGAAGACAGTGAGAAGTCTGGGAAAGAAAAGCCTCCCTGCTGGGACCTTGGGCCAAGGGCATTGCAGAGCTCAGCCACTTTCCTCTTCCCCTGAGACCACCTGCCCTCAACACCAGCAATGGCTGCTGTGGTCCCTTGGGGCCTCTTTGTTTACAGGCAACAAACACTAGCATGGCTCCGGACACCCAGCTGCTGCAAAAGTGTCAGACCACCTCCAGATGCTCCCTCATTTCCTTCCGCTTCCCTCATCCATACTCTAATGATACCAGTCATTTTCACTGATCAGCTCTCCTTCATCAGACCTCCTCCTGCTCATTATCAATATCTTCCCAGTTTTCCTTCTTCCCCCACACCACTTAGCAATGAGCAATGTGCAGTGTGATAAAATCCAGTATACAAATGCTTAAGCACAGTTCATCCCTGTTGTGTGGCCACCAGGAATAGGTAGATACCTGTTGGAAAAAGCCACATTCCTTCAAGGAGCTGGAGTCTCCAAACAGATTCTTCCCAGCAAGGGCCTTTGGCAAATGTGAAAATCTAGCACAGATTCCAAAAACTGAATGCAAAAATGTCTTGGAAATGTATAAAGAGTAAAGTGTAGTCATTGCCAGGGATAAGAATCTAGAATCCAGTAAAAAATGAAAAGCTTAGGGGAGAAAAACAATTTCAAAGCAAGTGCTGTGTTAGCAAAAAAAAAGATAAGGTTCAACAAGGCACCAAAAGTGGAAACAGGGATTTACAATGAAAGAAAAACAGCAATTGTAGGTAGCAAGAAGACTGGAGCAGTGCCAGGACTACAGACCTAGTCACGCAACATATCTGGGAAACTTTATAGCTGAGTGTCCTTCTTCACAAGGGAATCTAAATGTTTGCACTCTTCACATATAAACCCATCAGCTCTTTGGAGCAAAGACTACATGCATGTAAACATAAAACACCATCAGTACTCAGACATTAAGCAGAGTAACAAAATGTTCTGCATGGCTCCCAAAAGAGCAGGTAACTGCACCAGAGACTTGTCTAGAAAAACATCATTAATTCTGGCAAAAATGTTACTAGGAGAAAATTCTGCTTCTATTAGGAAGGATGGCTTTTCACTTCCCTTTGCAACTGGCAGCCATCTATTTTTGGTTCAGAAATACATCATGTTAAGACCATAAATCTCTGTGACAAGACTAGAGGCTCATGCTTCTTTGGACAGCTGGCCACCTGTCCTCACAGTAGCAGTGAATTTTGTCATGCACCAACAAGATTTTCATCAATGATCTGTGCATTCAAACCTGATGGCATTTGCAGAAGACTTATCCACAGACCCACTCACTGCAGCAATCCCAGAAGATTTGGACTCCTAGGTCAGATCCATGCCTGCTCAAGTGACCCTTGCTGCTGTCAGCACAGGATGCACTCCCACCACAGCCTATCTCACATGAGTAAGAAACAAGAGCCTCAGCAGTCTGCATGCCTGCAGTTGAAAGCCTTGCAGTATCCTTCAGCCATTAAAAGATGTGTGGCCTGTTAAAATCTGTGAAAGCAGGGTGCTCTGTATAGCCAGATGACAGGAGGGAGGCTATAGAGCCATTTCAGTTCTCCTTCAACAGCCACAGAAGTTTTAAATTTCAGGCTGTACTCCACAGGGAGTACAGTACTCCTTGCCTGTCCCTGTGCTGAAGCAAGTGCTGTTTACCATTATCACCCTCCCTTAGGAATTTTCCAAAAGGAAAAAGGCCTCCTTGAACCAGGCCTGTAGAAAACATGTTGATGAGGATATGAGCATCTGATCCCATCTCTTGTCTCTTTTTTTATCAATATGAGAGTCGTTTTAGATAAATCTAGAAAGTTAGAGTTTTTGAGTATCTACAGCTGATTCCAACAACTTCCTGACTGCACTTCACGTCAGACCCTGAGCTGTGCCCATTGCCACAAAGGTAGCTTGATATGGTTCTATGACACTGCATCTTTGATAGCTTCTTTAATATTCTTTATAGTAAACTGTCTTCACTCCAGTGTAACAGGAGTTAGAATCTTACCTTCCTGGGGTATGCTGAATTCCAAAAGCCACTTTGATTCCATGGGGAATACAGGATTTTCTATCTTGACAGATTTCTTTTCTCTTTTACAATCAATGCAAAACTCTTGGTTATCCTATCAGTTCAATTTTTTGAGAAAAATACATACCTTGTATTCTGTGTTTTACACAGCTGTTGGTATAATGTTTGTTGTATTTTATACTTGCATGTCTGAGGGGCAGTTTACCTGGTAGCAGTTTAGTTAGTACTGTGCATGTAGAAAAAAAAGTACGTCCATTGAAAAAGCTCTTTAAAGGGAGAATGGTTGGTTTCCATTTCCCATTGAAAAATTGCAGTCCTTTGTGGAGAAACCTTTCTTACTAAGTGTTAGAACAGTATTTAATAGGCTTTTACAATGTAAGTGTTTAGGAATTCAGAAACCTCCCACTTGCCTGACTAAGCAGGCAATGAGGGCTCTCCCAATGACTGCCACACTCAACTTACAAAGCATCTTCCTGATGCTGGGGAAAAAATATGCTGAGAGTAAATTCTAAACATTTCACTGAGGTTTCAGCTATTATTTATTTTTGTCTTTTGAAGCAGCTTTGTTTTTTGAAACAAAATATCTTTCTCTCTGGAAAACACATTTTCTCCTGAGAAACGCCAAAACAAAGCAGGTAAAGAATTTCAGTAAATTATTGCACAGCAAGTGCTGTACCAGCTAGACCAAATCTTCATCTCATCTTGTGTCCCATCATTGGCAGATGCCAAAATCCAGTGCTCAGGGCAGGCAGAGTGAGTGTGTTGAGAAGCTGCCCCTGAATGCTGTCCTGGGAGGAACTGGCAGCACAGGGTGTTGTCAGTCAGGGCAGCTTCCAGTGGCTTTTATTTAGAAAAGCTCAGTGTCTTTTGCATTACTGTGGGAATTTAGCACCTACCTGCTGCTACTTCTATGCCCAGGAGCTCCCACACTCAGCTGCAGGTCACATGAAGATCCACATTCCTGCGGCACAGCATGTGATGAAAAAGGCATTGAGCTGTTTTTCCTCTCCCGCATACCAGTATCTTTCAGTGTCTACAGAGCCCTCTGAACAACACCCTAACAGCTCGTCTCCAGGGTAAAACCCTCTCATTCCTTGGGCAGTGGCTGCCCTTCCTCTGGACATCCCCTGCCTCTGACTGGGCTTCTCTAATTTCTGCCATATCCTCATTGAAACACAGAAACAAAATTTGGCAGAATAACCAGCATGCAGGGACATCAGGAATTGCACAGCATCACAAGCAGATATGTCCTGTTCTCTTTCCTTGTAACTTTATTTTCAATCACAAGTAAATTTACATTTTCTGGACTGCTTCTGGCTTTTTATGCTTTCAAAGACCTAATCCAAAACCACCATCTCATTTCCAAGTGGATATAGCAATAGTGTCTTCAGTCCAGAAACTAAGGCAAATTGCCTCTTCCCCATATAAAGTTCAGATTTTTATCAATCCAGAATATGTTCATAAAGAAGGGGAGGCTTTGCTGAAAGAAAGTCCCAAAAACTGCTTCAGGAAGGAAACTTTCACAGACACTAGGCTAAACTATGAGATTCATTGTACCTGATCTTTCACAACACTGACTTCTACCCCAAGCAAAGCTGTGCTTCTCCAAACATCACTGAACAAACTGGGTTCCCTACACAGGAAACAGCTCCTGCCTCTTCCATCATTCCCTGAACTAGGACTGTGCCTGTCATGTTGCTAATTAGCCCACAGCATGATTAGTCAGGTCAGACATATTGTAAATTGAGTTCTAGAGGCTGTTAAACCCTGATATTTGAGTTAACCTTTAATTAAAATATTTATAAGCACAAAAATCCTATCTGAGCACACTGCACCAGACAAGACACTGAAAATTAATTGGCCTAGTAAAAGTTAAGGACTAAGAAACAGTGATAATCAGAAGAAAGGACAGCAGACACTGTTTTAATTATAAGCTTCCCTAAGTTTACAGACAGGAGACATCAAGAGGAAAGCTGCAATATCTCCACAAGTAAGTAATTTTTTCTGTAAAAGGAGAAAACAGTAACTGCAGTTCAGCCAATAGGTCAAGAGAAAACAAATATGTTTGAAAGGGTAAGTGAAAAGAGTAACATGGAACATTTCTAAAAATACTACTGATTTTAATAGAAACACATGAGCTAGCACTTTAGCAACAGAGAGAGGAATCAGCAGCTCCTTTATTTTCTAACCCCACCTTCCTTTATGAGCCTCAGCAAGCCAAGCTCAGTATCGATCTGAGGCATCTGTAAGGCTCTATTTCTTTCCACATAAATCAACAAGTTTTAGCAAAATCCCTCATGCACTTTTATGAGTTCCTGGCATATCTGCATTTTTGTGTAAAAATAGCAAGCATGGGTATTTTTTAAATTTTGGTTATTTCAGTTCCTGTAATGAGCAGCATTTTTAGTTCCTAGGCAGTCTGTTGTTGTTTGAGAAATAAAAAGGAAATTCTCGAATACTAATCTGCCATTTGGAGATTGGAGTCTGTGTCTTGCTCAGGAGAAAACATTGCCTATTACCTTGGAGATATATGCTTAGGAAAATTTGTGCATATTTCTAAACCACAGCAAGATATGAAAATACAGTTCAGGTTGTGACTGGTTGATTTATTTGACCTTTTCCATAAAGGAGATGTCATAGACCAGCGGACAAGCACTGGGCCTTGTGCGTATTCCAGAATTTCATGTAGGTTTTGAAAGGCTGGGTGTACTATGGGCCTGAACCTTCTCGGCCTGGTGGAGTTGCCCCTCACCATTTCACTGGCTGGGCTGACATACTGTCTTTGACTGAAGCTTGCAGCCCTATTTTGCTCAAAAGACTCAGGCCAGATACACAGACAAATGATACTGAGCAAAAGGGCCGAGCACTCAGCTCTTCCGTGGTTATCCATCACCCAGCTGCACATTCCTACTGCTTGCTCTAAGTGCAAGGTGGCTTACAACTACGACAGGCAAGCCAATGCATGTGGCTGTGACTGTTAGAATCTCTCTGAGGTTTGTATTTGTTTCTCAAAGCATCTATTTATAGGTGAAAAATAATCTCTGTATTTTTAGAGACACATTTGCTGGACCCTTTTAGTGACAGCAGCCAGAGCTAAAATAGCCATCCACTTATAAAGTAAGAGAGTTTTTTCCATACCCTTCAACTGAGATGGTGTTTTTTTACACATAGTGAAATTCCATCTTAAGAGCACAGAAAATGCAGGTGTCTCATTGCAATCACACCCCAGTAGCGGCTGTGCAGACTCCTGCCATGAAGGTAGGGGTACAAAAGAAGTGTAACCAAAAGCCAAAGAGAAAATGTAGCGGTAGAGAATAATTATGAAGTGGGTAGAGAATAACTTGGGGTAAAAACAAGGTTAAAGCTAAGGTGTCCTTGTGTCACATATGGGGTACTTTTGCTTAGGAACAAATTGCAGTAAATTTTGTAGAAAAAGCCTGATGCTGTGAACACACATGTATCAATCTGTGAAAGGTAATAGGATGACTTTTCTGAGAAAGGTGTGAAGTCAGTCTAGGTGTGAAGCACCAGTCTAGAATTTTCTTTCTTTCAGAGCTAATAATAAGGAAGGAAAAAGACAAGAGAATCTTTTTTTACTGAAATAAAGCATGGAAAAAAGGAAATTTTTTCCTTTCTTCTGGAACTTTGAAACTGGCTGACATTTGTGATGACAGTTACAGGTTTAAATGCAGATGGAGTTGAAAAACTCATATGTGCTATACATGAAAAATGCATAGATATTAATCATGATGGGTTGTTGTTACCTTCTACTGCGAGGTGCCTGCTGCTTTTAGATGAAGTCCTAGAGAAAATGTATTGGATTTGAATTTACTCCTACTGGAAAGGATGAAAGGCAACAGATAGCCTGGATTTAATTTGAAAACTTTGTGTCTATTTAAAATAATTTTTAAAAAGAAAGTATTATTAAGATAAAAACTGGAAACACTAGAAAACAACAGACAGATATAAATAGACATATAGATATTCTCCCTGTGCTCATATTTATGGCATTTCCACTTGTGAGTTGGTGTGATCTTGCTTCATCACTTTTCCTGTAGATTAATTTCTGCATCTCAGAAATCTTGTGCAAACTGGTTAGTGAGAAGTTGGAGACACACTTCTCCGCTGTTTCATAATGTCCTCTTTACTTACTCTCTTCTTCCCTGGTGCACAACACAAAAGATTCATTCCTGCTTGAGAAACCTGTGTCACAGCCTGATGAACTCTCAGACTGAATTCTGCTGCTGAGACATCTAGCTGCAGATATGTCACTGCTCTGAAGAAAAATTACACCTACGCTCTACCATGATTTGTCTTCAGCTGCATTCACAGTGTTAAAATCCAACTCCACAACTATGACCTGACAGATCAGAGAGGGTGAGCCTTAAAAGGACAGCAAGTCTCTCTGGCAGGGATATCTGTTGGAACACACACAGTCCTGATAAGGGGCAGAAGGATCAGTTTGCTGTACACCTCCTGCACTGAGGATGGTAGAAAACATCCGTGAATTTAAGCAGAAAACGCATGACTTTAGCTTTTAAATTTAGAAAGTGAAATACCTTGTACATTTAAAGTCTGAAGTGGCATGGTGGCATGGTTCATATGTACATACAGAGAATCACAGAAGTCTTAGATTAGATAGCACCCTGGAGATCTTTCCTCTGTTACACAGAGTGAGGCAGGACTTTCTCCATATCTCTGACAGATTGGTGGGGCTTTGCCTAGCCAAGCCTTTAAAGACTGTAAGGTTGGAGACTCCTCTGTGAAGTGCTGCATGCTCTCCTAGGGAGTAGGATGCCAGTCCTGCATTTGCAAGCTGCAGCACTGAGGCCTCACCTCACTGGTTGCTGTACGGCCCTTTGCACAACTGCAGGCAACTCTTAGACTGTACTGCTGACTCCTCTTTGCAGACTCACCTCTTTCCATCTTTCCATGTGCCTTAGGACTTGAAGTCTCAGCTAAACCCTCAGAGGTGCCTCTTGTTCTCCTTGTCCAGCACCCTGAGTGCAGCCTCACCCAGCGCCATATAAACAGGGCTCATAACTCCCATAGTGCTATGGCTTTGATGCCCAGTATGCCATGTGCCTTCTTCATATAGGACAGTAGGAAAAATTGGAGAGACTGGAATTTATTTAGCACAATTATGAGTTATTTTCATACAAGCAGTACTTGCTGACAAGCATGTTTTCTGCTGCTGTTACTTACTTTCTTCCAAAAGGACAAACACAAAAAATTGCTTTTGCAGAAGTGATTGAGAGTGTGGGAATATGCACAGTCCTCTAAAATTTTTTAGGAACATAGATAAAACCATTCACAGCCATCTTTCTCTTGTATTTTTAAATCAGCATGGGACATGTCTTGACATGACTTCTAAAAACCAAAATTCTTTAGCCAGGCAGTACTCAGGGGAGTCCATATTTCACGGAAATGGAAATTTCAAGAGCAGCAGCTGAAGCAAAGTAATTGCCTTTGACTGATTTTGAAAATTTGGGATGAGAAGTAAATTTTACTAGTGACTGACCCCTAACTGATTAATTACTTCAGGTTCAAAAACTGGGAGCTTTGGAGAAGAATAGAGGGAACTTGGAAAGTACTGTTTGAAATGCATAGTCAGAGGGCTGCTGAAGGTGTAGGAGTCTGTTGCTCAAAAGCAGAACTAGGCTATTGCATGTATTGGACACGCTTACAAACTTGTGAAATCTCAGCATCTTTCCAACAATACTGCACACATAATGAGAAAAAATCATGGTGATTCTTTATCTTCAACAAGAACTCGTGAAAATTTCTATAATAATTGTGCAATTACTGTACACTGCTCATTGACCTTTGTGTTTGTTTGGCAAAAGTAGCAGCCCTGACTGAAGTAGAGGTGCTGTTCAAATGAAAAGTAATCACAATATTTGTGTTTATGGAAAATTGAGCACCAACAGCAAGATACAAAACCCTTGATAGAAGTTTTCAGGCATGAACTCATGCTAGATGTTACAGACTGCACACATGGTCCCAGTGGAGAAAAGCCTTCCATAAAAAATCAATTCCTCAAGACAGGAAAAAAAAATCACTTCATTCCCCATTCCAGCAGAATGTGAATATCATGTCAGCTTCCTGGACCTGCATGCCAGATGTGAGCATGTCACAACTGCTCTGTATCCAGTTTGATTTGCCTGTCAGAAACGAAAGCCTTTCAGGTACTCATTTGAGCAGGTATGTGTGAGTGTGTGCAGTGTGTGCATGCACACATATGCAAACTTTTGCTGGACACATGCATACATCAAGATTTAAGTCTACCAGAAATGTTTCCAAGGCAGAAAGAAAGCAAGCCACTTTCATGTGAAACACCTGTCTTCACGTGCTTCCATCTTTCTGGATTAAATGTAATTTTGTGAATGTTTTATGGTCAGAATCTCATATCAGTAGTTTTCTTTCCCCCAGACCTGTTAGTAAGATCCACACAGTTCAGAAAATGAGTTTGCAACACTTAAGCAGTCTCTTCAGATGATTTTTCCTGTTGACTTCAGTTAAATTTAGATTGTAATTTCCTTTCTAAATGATGAATGTACCTTTGTCATTGAGGATGAATTTGGGTTTATCAATGCTTCTATACATCAGGGCTCCAACCCCTTTGAAGAATTCCCTAAATTCAGTGCTTATAAAATAAATGCATTTGTTCCTGAGGAAAGGACACTGAAAAACATGAAAGAAAAGAAAATAGGGGCAGCAATGGGGAAAGGACATCCACAAGTCATGGCCACATCTCCGGAACTTCCACTGTTACCTGTTGTGGGAAATTAGGAACATGGGATGGCAGCATGTGCTTGTCTCCCTGAAGACACACTTATAGATGTGTGAAAGTGATTTGCTTGAAAGAAGTGCATTATTAGAGTAGAATATCTCAGGGCTTTTAAAAATAGTTTTATGCTGGGATTTTCATGGCTCAAGAGAAATAGACAAGTGCACTCTAGATTTTGTGATTCTGATAGGGAAAATTTTTTAAAAAAAGGAATCATAACAATTTTGCTTTTTTGAAAAGAGCATTCCATGCAGCCACTCATTAGTTTTGTGAAACCTTCATACTGAATTCACAATATGTTGAATGCAGAAGATGCAACATGCTATACATTGCTAATCAGTCTGTCCTTGGCATCATTTATGTATCCGTTGTGGACTCTGTACCACACAGGTTACCTCTCAGAAATCATGGCTTTACTAATCTATGTGGATAATTGCAGCCTTTATCTCCTCTGACAGGCATTACGTTGTCAGGCCAGGCAGCAGCTTGCTGATGAACTCATAAAAGAACAACAATATGTAGTCTCAGACAGTTACAAGATCCAACCCCCCATGCATTGCCAAGCATTATTTAATAGACTGTTAAACACATTTTAAATTCTAGCTACAATTGTGCTTTAAAATTTATTTTATGAATACACTTTTGTTGCTAGTCTTTTAACTAAAAACTTCAATTTTTGTTTTTTCAAGGAAAGAACTAGCACTCCCATCTGGGTTCCTGGAGAAAGGTGTACCAAGGTGCAAGGAGCACACCCTGTGTACTCTGCCTCCATCAGGGCAATGAAGCTGGTCAGGAGTAAAGGACTAGGAGCAGAATTCCTGCAGGTCCTGACTTTTCAGTAGGATTTCCCCCAGCCAAGCATCCACCTTACTGGAAGCAAATAGCTGAGAGACACTCTTAAAGTCCAGGCAAGAACTGAAATATCACACCTGGGTTCTAATTTCTCCATAATGAATAAAATATGGTCTCTGGTCTAATCTAAACATACACATGAATATATCAGTAAAATGCAGATGATTAAAGTGGGTGCAATCTCCTTAATACAAATGAGAGCTGCCATTCTCTGTGCACAGCCAAACATCATTACCATGCTGCAGTTATGTAATGTTTACCTCACAGTTGGTGGGGGATGAGGGGGGAGAGCATGTGTGAGTGCTATCTGTGAAAAAAAATTAAATATTTTGTGTGTGTCAAATAAATCATAGCCCAATACTACAGAATGGAGTATGCCTAACTAGCTATCAGAATAATACTTAAAAAGTCAGAGAAACAGTACTATATTTCACAATGACAAAGATGGCATGAAGCTCATTTGCTTTAAATAATAAGATATATTTCTGAATAACACCCTTTCAGCTGCCCACTGTGCCTATGCAGACTCAGATCAGCGATCATGAACATATTTTCCCAGGAGGTTACTTTTCAGTAAGTCACTTCTGTGTGAAATGTCACTTGTAAATGAGGAATGGGATCTATTTAACCATATATTTGACGGGAGACAAATTGCTGGGGGTGTTATTTTGGTGGTTGCTCTCTCTACATAGCCCAGGTAGGAGATAAAGCATGACATCTCTTATAGACTCAGTGCAATAAAGTGTAAATAATTAAAAACTTTTTGATATTATCCTGCCTTCTTTTAGAACATGTCTTCAATAATTCAATTTTTTTTCTCTGAAGTGTTTTATTACTTCAGTAACTTCCGAAGTTTTCTTGATTAACCTTGGGATAGCATGATTTACTGTATACATACATGTACATTGCTGTGTTACTGTTTGTATACTGTGGGAATTTTCCTCTCCTGTACTCATCATTTTCCATATCACATGTGAATCATCACATCTTCTGCCTCTATTAGCCACTGTTAACAACAATAGGTAATAAAATTACAGCGTTCAGCATTTTAAGTAGGATTAAGATTCAAGACCTGCAGTTTCTTCCTTCTTTTTACTGAGTGTGTCCTTGCTGTCCCTGGAGAATTCACCTGCCTATCTGGGTGCTGCAGAGCATCACTTCCCTGATTTTCAGGTCATGTATCATATAAGGAACATCTTTTCTGAGACCAGACTACCCCGATTATTAACCTCACTTTATATTCTATGACCTATTAAAAACAAAACAAAAACAAAACACAATCAAAAAACTTCACCATACCACCCTGTCTCCCCCAACCCCCCCAAACTTTGAAAAGGTTTATTGTTCATCTTGTAAAGTGTTACCACTTTTTCAACTTAGAGATTTTGAGGGAGAACTTTTCTAGGCTAGAAAACTCATTCCTGGCTAAAAATGTATGGTCTCATGTATGGTCTGTAGAAATACGTGTTTCCTTCACTCATGTTTATTACTTGATTCCTATGCCTGTTTGTGCTCTTATTTCCGTCACCAAATCTACTGCTTAAACAAATAATGGTGGGCTCCATCCCTGAAAGTTTCATTTGAAACACTTATTTTTAGGTTATTTTTACTGTTTTTCATGCCCATTAATTGATTCGGTTTTGTCTTTCTTTGGATAGAAATGTTTTGTTGCTTTAGTACATCAGAATGGGTTTCTTTTGCTGAAGCTTTCTGAATCTTAAGAGATTGTTTCCAGAAAAACATGAAGGAACAATACTGAAGAGGGTAATTGTGGAGAGAGTAGATAGGAGGCTCAGAGTAAAAATGGTTTCAAAATAAAATCTTGAAATCATTGGAGGAAAGTGATTGCTCCTCACAGTTTGTAATTAGCACTTCACTAACCTTTGGGAAAAACAGACCCAGAGCAAGGCAGGATTCATATTCCAAAGACAGAAATAGAAAACATTAATGATTTTCCTATAATGTCTCATTTACATTTTCGCTGTGTTTCATAATGTGCATTGGGTATTTCTGTTACAGTTTGCCATTGAAATCATTCTGCCATATTATATTTGGTAATAATTTCTAATAATACAAATAATATATTATATTTATCTACCTTTGTAGATCTGTCTTTGTATTTATATTGATGTGCATGACTGTGATCCTGCTTGCACAGGCACTTTTACGTGTCTAAACACCATTCTGAAATCTGGCACATGAGATACAAAATACATGGTTTAAGTCCATATTAAGCTGACTAAAAAATTCTACCAATTCTTACAAACATATGTAGTACATCTGTTTCTGACATCTATGTTTTCTCTGATTTGTCATGTTTCTCCAAACTAATCAACTGAGACAGACAGCAATATCTTTCTCTCATTATTTTTGTCGGGCCAAAAGGATTGATATTTCAGTATTTATCCTGTAAACTGGATGTTTAATATATGCTTCACTGAATGCACACCTATTTATGGGTACAGCAAGAGGTCCACTCACCTTTGCTAAATTTCTTCCAGACTGATACTTTATTTACTAAACTCAGACTGAAATGCACAATTAGTTTTCAGTAAGATCTCCCTGATTGTGAATTTTAAAACACTTTGAAATGTACACTCTGGTAGTGTTGGCTGATGTGCCTGTACCAATGGCTATATGTTATTCAGTACACACAGGTATTTCTGCACAGCTGAACACATTCATGGAATGTGCCAGCATAAACACTACATATATGATCTGCTCAGTGAGGGCATCATTCACCTAGACTTGACACATTCTTTCCCTATCTTGGCATATATTCTAGGTCTAAGGTGGCTCCTGCTAGGTGTCTGAAATGCTTACTGTTTCTATAAGCTAATAATGGGGACATCACTAAGTAAAATGCTTCTTGGCATACATTAGTACAAAAGATTGAGCAAGACAAAGCAGTAATGGTGAAATGAAGAGGGTGAAGAAAATCTGTGCATATATAACAACAGAATGGGGCCTGACACTCCGAAAATTTTGTACAAACTGGCTTCACCTTGGATTCAAAGAAACTTCTTCACGCATCATATAGTCCTCTACAGAGCCAAGATGAAATGCAAAACAATTCTGAAATGGTCTATTTTTTTTGCATTTACTGTCTAAAAAATCTGTATTGGTCTTACATAGTGAAACTTAATAAAAAATGTAAGCAACACCCACACCAGATGGAATCAGATCATTTACCCTCTTTCTTTAAGCAGCATGTGGTAAAGGGAGAGAAGTGATTGATTCTGCTTTTGTGTGCCCAACTACATTGACTAATAGTGTATCATGAGCAAGAAGGATGGCTCTCAGTCTCACCTGTTGAGCATCCAGAACAAAGCAGGTAATTTTGGAGAAAATGTAAGCAAGAAGAGAGAGAGGGAAAGCAATTGTGATAGCAACCCACATCGCTACCCAGAGGACTGAGATCCTTTGGGGCCACATCGCAGTGTTGGCTTAGAATTGATGCCATTTTGGAAAAGATCACCAGGCTGTGCTAACACTGGTCCAAATTTCTTTACACTGTTGATAAATAGACTCATTTTTTGCATCTTCAGGCCTAGTGAGGAGGGAGAGGTCTTCAGGCTTGGTGAGGAGGGAGAGGGGTCTTTACTTCATGGGTATAGTTAACAGTCAGCATGTTTTAGGTATGCTTCAGAAGTAGTCTTCCACACCGAACAGAAATGTTTCCACAAAAAGTTTCTTCCCAGTGTGCTGGGAAAGGGCCTCAGTGGAAGCCTTCTTGTTAAGATAAGCACCTTGCATACAGCAGCTATCCAAACTCAACATCAAGTATTTCACATTACATGTTTACATTAAGTTTGTATAAGAATGAAACCTACAGGGTTTAAAAAAGAAATTATTAAATCTACAAATGGGACTTCTACCATCAGATCATAGTGCTGGGAGAATCCAGGGAGAAATGAAAGGTGTAAATACAGCAATATATGTGTTCACTAATCAAATATAAAGACATGAAGCAGAAGCCTGTCCCAGCATCCAAACAGCACAACCAGTGAGAAGGAAAATAAGAATGAGAAATGCCTTTTGAGTGAAGGGAGTTTGCTAGTTTGGAAGCAGCACAGGATGAATGATGCTGGGTTAACCCTGCCTGCCCTCCCTCTGGATATGCCAGCCCCCTGGACTTCCTCCGGCAGGGAGTCAGCTTTTATCACCTTGGGTAAATAATGTGGTGGGAAAGACCCTTCTTGATATGAACAGAAGTGATGATTTTCTGGTTTCATACCTTTTTTTCTGTAATTGCCAGCATAATATTTGGCCCTTTTTGATAGAAAATAGCATACTTAATATTTTCTTTCATTTGACTCCAGGAAACTGAATACACACTGCTCTTCACTCAGAAGGTGTCAAACATGTCAGAAAGAGGTGGATGGCTTGTGAAGTGCTGTGTACTCTCTTCAGATTAGGGCAATTTAGCAACACTAAGGGCAGTTGTCTATTAATCTGAAAGGCATCAAACACCAAGACTGTAAGGAGAACCTGAGCTTTGTCAATAACTGCAAACTTATTTCTGTTGTCTAACAGAAATAAAACCTGGTTTTACATTGCTAATGGTCTCTGGGCTTTAGAAACAAAACCAAGAATTTTGCTTGCACAACATGCAGTTCAGAATGAAAATACAAAAACACCAACCCCCAAACTAATTCAGAACACACAAACAGCCAAAGATATACTGTTCACCGTACTTATAAAGGATATGTTTGATAAACAGTTTCCACATGTAGAATCACAAATTACAGTCAAACTGCAGATGTGGCAAAACAGGCCACTTGGCTTCGTTGGATGCTCCCCAGAGGATTTGGATGTGTACTGTGGAAAGCTGCATTTGTCCTCACCTTCCAGCTGACTTCCAATGTGACCTTGGGCAAGTAACTTGTCTGTGCCTCAGATAGCTGGCCATAAAACTGTGCTCTCATCTTTGACTGACCTTGTTTATTTACATAGTATACTAATCAGAACAGATGCTGTTACTTACTCTGTGTTTGTACAACAGGTAGCAAACAGAGACCCTGACCTTGGCTGGAGGTCACACGTGACCAACATGTTATGAGAAATGTCAGGATATCAGAAAGAAAAATAATGCTAATCTTTCTCTTGTCTCAACCTCTACATTAAAGAAATTGAAACAGTATACAAAACCAGTTCAACAACATTTTAGATATGCATGGATGGCATGTTTTTCTCTATGACTATCTAAATTTATGTCTGACATGGAGAATGGAAAACAGTGGACTTGGCTTCTCCAGAATATGGGGGTATTTGTTACACTCAGTTGTTCTGCTTCAACAGCAGTTTCAGTTTGGCATGACTCCTCAATTATGTGACTTGTCTCAGTTCAAAGAGACATAAAGCACTAGTACTCCTGGTGCCTGTGCTAAATTTAGATAGGATATTCAATAATTCAATTCAATAATGTCGGGTAGTTTTGTTGTCAAAGGCAGAAAAAAATCCTCACGTAAAACAGAATACTACCAAGCCTGTGTTTGTTAATTCACCTAAGGATGGAGGCAGTGAGTGGCTTCTGTCAGAAGACACCAGTGGAACAGCTGGTGGCAGAGCAGGTTGCAGCTCCAGAAATACAAATCCCACCACTACATAAGGAATGCTTCCAAGTAAACACAAATAAATTTCTTAATTTGGAACTTTTACTAAAGCAGTCACAGCACTGTTTCTTAGCATAGGCAGCAAAACCCTTTCTCAACTGCAGAATCTACAGAGTCCAGCAGACAGCATGTCCCAAGCCAAGTGCTGTTCCCCATTTCTGTAAGAGATGTCTAATCTCACCAGGCCAAAGTATGCTTTGGTCTCTAGAGCTGTCTTTGCCCCCACACGTCTGAGAGCATGAAACAAACCTTGAGATGCTTTCACTCTTGTTTCTTCTACAAATTCTAGCAATTATTTCCCCTAAGGGTAACTTTTTGTTACCTGTAAATTTACCCTTTATTAAGGGTAAATTTTTATTGCCAGAAGGAGTTGTTCTTTCAGAGCATCCCCAGGTCAATCTCAAATTTACAACAGACTGTTCCAGACTCATCAGGGAAGGCAAAGCCTTTAACTTTCCTCAATATCAAAATAGTGGTACCCTACTGTGCAGCAGGACCACACAGCAGAAGCAGGGAGAGACACAGGGGTGCTCAGGGACCAGCTCTGCATTATGAGAAATAAGGATTAACTTTGTTCTCATGCCACAAAAGCAGCAAGGACATGCCAGAAAGGCTGGAAAGCAAAGAACAACAGGAGGTAGGCCACACGTCTTCAATATAAAAAATACCTCTGAAAAAGCATTGGAATCTGTGTAACTGGTTCACTGCAGTGGGTAGTTGAAATGTCCATGTTGCAGGTTTTGTGACATGCAACCTCAAACACGCAAAGTAGCTCAGCTGGAGATGCTGAGGATTTTCCCCAGTTATTGCCTGCCAGTGGTGTTTACCAGACGCTTCCCGCCAAGTCCACCAATCCTTCTCTCTGACCTGCAGTAGAGAGTTAAGCTTTGCAGCTATGATCAAAATTCTCTCCCTTTTGAGATATGATCAAAACCCCACCCAAATTTAGCAGACACGTCCATCCATCCCAAGCAGGCCAGCTCTGTTCAGAAAATGTGCTTTCTCTGTTTGTGAATGAAACCAGGCAGAGGCAGGGGAAGACAGGACAAAACCCATTCCTTTCTTCTTGCACAGTGCCTCCCCTCCATTGCTCTGCTGTCCCTGCAGCTGACAGGAGAATACCTCTGGAGCTCCTGCTCCTACTGTGGACATGTCTTGCCTCAGGGAAACCAGTTCTCTCCAAGCCAAGCACCCTGCTCTTTAGTACAGCCATTTCTTCACAGGAACTAGTCAGTGTGCAGCCTGTTCTATGCCTGTGACCATACCTTTCCACCCAGATGCTCAGCCTTGCTTAGCTTTTGCTTCACTGGATTTCGAATATTGCAATACCAAGCTTCCCAGCAACATCTGGATGTGCAGTGTTTGGAAGCTGTTTGCTACCAGCTGTACTTTATACAGTATGGTGCTGTGGTGAAGAGATTTAAAACCACTGAGGTCTGTCCTGGAGGGCAAACTTCATCTTTACAAGTGGCCACTTACAGAGCAGGGTCCCATGTCAAAGAAAAATCAAAGAAGGTTTTTTTCAATTTTAGAAATTCAGGGGAACAAAAATACAAGGGAAACACAGAAATACTAAAGCAGGTCACTCTGGGTTCAACTCCTGCAGACATAAGACATCAACAGTGTCAGGAGGAAACCCAGGAAAGGCAGTGCAGGCAGCAGGGCTGCAGACAGCCTTGCCAGCGGTCATAGGCTGCCCCCACCCCTGTAGTTTGTCCCCACAACCATCTGACTCCTTTGGCAGCAAGAAGAGGAAGCAGCCCCAGGCCCAGGCAGGCATCCAGAGAGCCCTGTCTGTTTGCAGCCAGAGGCAAAGACTTATGCAATTACACTGTGAAGCTGAAAGGCAGTTATTCTGCTGTCTTTATTTTTTAAGACAAGAAAAGCATGGGTCTACAAGCTGAACACTGCTGTGCTGTGCTGACAGCATTTCTTGTCAATGACCTCAGTATTTGCTCATTCTGACATCACTGTCAGGAGCAATATAATTCAGGCTGGTGTCCTGTGAAATTCTCCCTGGGCAGATTTACAAGAGAATAAGGGCGTGTGCCCTTCTGGATGGCAAGCCACTATGTACTTACTTTTCAAAACACACTGTGAATAGTAATGAGGGAGGTTTTTAACTTTCCCTCTCATCCATTAAAAGGTCCACTGCTGATCACTTCTAGTGCATTAAGAAATGAGGGCTTAAATCCTGAGGCCTTCACAGCATTTTCAGCTACTTTTGAGGAAGAACATTCTAGTGTAGAGGTATTAAAAGAATTTCAGACCAATATTCATCTTCTGCAGAATTTAAAGCTATGTGTTCAACATAACATTTTTCTGGGCAAAGAATATATTGGTTGACAAGGAAGGTAGAAATGGCTTCTTATTAGTCAATAATTGATTTTTTTTTTTTCTGAAATGAAAGGGAGTGGCCTGAATTCTGGATCTCCCTTTAAATCCCAGAAATACCCTTATCGTCTTTGATAAATCCCATCTCCTCAGAGAAATTTCCATCCTTGTACGAGTGAACATAATATCGTCTAAGAAATTAGCACATCAGAAGCTGGACCAAACCGATCCATACAGTGCGACAAACATATTGCCTGAAACACGTGTGCTAGTTAGCAGAAGGTCAGCATACAGGCTGATACATAGGAACTGCACCACACTTTTTGTTATCAAGCACTGAATCTAGTTCAGCACTCTACCTGTGTTTCAGACAATGTGAGATCACTAATTGGATTTTGATGACATTCAACTGAAAAATCAGTCTGTCTAGGTCCTGAGGATTGCATACAGGCCAAGGATGCCTTACGAATTTAGCTGGTGCTAAGTTACAGTTATATTTCCTTCACTGCGAGCAAAAGGCAGATACCATAAACTACGTGTAGAAGTCAATGAGGAGAGGAGCCTAAATTGTGTCAGGACATCTCTGTTGCAATTATTTGACATCCCTCTGCAACTAGAAAGGGCTAGTAATTGAGGCAAAGACCTCTCCAACCACTGCTGCTTAGTGATATGTGTCAAGTTGTGACTTGATTACTTCCTTTTCCTATTTATTGATCCATTCTCAAGATGTCTTTTCTCCACAGTTACCTCCAGCAAAAACGTATAACCAAGTAAAGCATACAGCCAATGTCTTAGTTGAATATTTCAAAGGCAGAGCAAACACACGACTGCCATCCAGCTAGATGACTGGATATGATATTAAGGATGAGAAAGGCATGGAATTCCAAAATTTCTGTGGTCTTTCATCCTATTTTAAAGCTTCCAAAGACTTACAACACTCTACCAAGTTACTTACAATCCCCCTCTAAGTGGGCAAACTTTTTGTGGTTAGGCACAACATGCTATCTGCAACATGATTTCTTCAAACAATAGACAAGACCTATACATTGACATATTCTATACTGCTTTTGTTATTGCGAAATGAAAAAGAGATAATCACCATTCAGGTTGTAGTGGCTTCAGAACTGTACAATTATTATCTACTTACGTAGCTCAGTGGAAGAATTTTATTAGGGAGCTCTATCCACATATACATTCTGCCTAAAGGGCTGTGTTCAAAAAGAAATTGTGCTTTTACATCTCTGCAGCATGTACTCAGAAGTCATTTGCTACTCAGTATAACTATAAAAAAGCCCATGTAAAAATTGAAAGGTGAAATGTCTTGAAAATTATCAGCTAAAGCAGCTGATATATTTTCCCAGTGCTGTATTTTTTTGCCATGCTTGTTATACCCTAGCAGTACTGCAGCACTGTTAAAAGGCAAGAGCTATAGTCTTCCTGTGTTTGTTTTTTATTGAGTATGGTGGAAGTGATGTTTGAAATGAAGAGGGGTCTTAGATAAATAAGAATAGTGAAGAATTTCACCATGGGACTTAGGGGCATGTGACACATTTGCTTTGCATAGGCTCCCAGGGGGAACTTAGGGAATAAATGCAAACCTTCCTCCCTGCCTGATCATTCACACCGTATCGAGGCACAGACAAGGACTCAGTTATCTGAGGCTGACCTCAGGCACAAGATAAGTTGTGAGAGATATTTCTGGGCAGGAGAACAGACATGGGTTTAGTCTTGTTAAACAAACACCCTGTTGTTTTGCCAGTGTTGAACTGGGTGCAGAAAAAAATCCACTTCCCACATGAAGTTGATCTACCATACAAAGGAACAGCTCTGGTTCTCATCATTCCAGCATAGCACAAATCCTGCCACCTGTGATAAATAAGAAAGAAATTGCATTCCAGTTAATTTCTCTTCTGTCCTGTAAAAGCTAGTTATGAGCGTCCTTCCTATGAAATATGGTTTCATAAGAGGCTTTCACACATTACTTTGATTCTACTCTGAGGTTTTTTTTGTTAAAAAGGTACAGGACAATCCTTCTTTCCTGCCTGCATGCTGGCATTATTACTGAACAAGTCATCAACAGGTCACCAACAAGGGGAGTGCTGGCATGGCAGCTGAGCTGCTTCTCACTCCTGTTCAGTGGAGGAGGAGCTTTGGAACATGATACACTAATTGGTTCCAGAGCCATCTTTGCTCTTGGGTGGATGGGATGCTAGAACAATGGGACAAGGAGTAATACCTTCAGTTTCAAACTTTTAACAATACTATAGCTTTCTCCAAGGCAAAAATAAAATCGTATGACCTTCCCCAAACTGCAGCTCCAGAAAAAAATTGTATCTGGGTCAACTGAAACATTTTCCTTTTCTAACATTGTATATTCATTTCCATTTGTCTTTTATCTTTTTTTTTTTTTTTTTTTTTTTTTTTTTTTTTTTTTTTTTACTGCAATTAAATAAAAAAGACTGTGCTTCAAAACAAAACAAAAAAAAAGGTATTTTTTTCATTTCACAAATTGATGATAACCACCTTTTATAAGGGAGAAAACAGCCCAGAGATCTTTCTGGGGATCTCTCTGCAACAAACCAGTGAAGGTCATTAATATGTTGCAGTCCTGTGGTAACATCCAGCTGTCCTCCTGAACAAATCCCACTTCTCTGAAGTCCCAGATGTTCACTTCTAGTACTGGGTACAAGATCAGTTGTTGTGAAGCCATTCATTCCTCACTATGTGATTGATCATGGTTGGCACAGGACCTGGCTTCCTTTCTCTGGCTGAACAGTAAATTTTAGAACAGGTTATTAACTAACCAGTAAGTCTAGAACTGGAAATAGAGAATGCTTGAGCATGAATTTTCAAATGGATGTCACTGATAAGGATGTCACTATAAGGCCAAGGCCTTATAGCATTTCTCAGTTCTGCATACATGGCTATTCATACAGCACCTCAGCCTACTGCAGTCAAGCTGAGTTGCTGTCCTTAACTTCCAGAACACTTTGGGGATACCATTTTACAGTACTTGAATTAGTAGTCCTGGCTCAGATTTGGCTGATTAAGGGTGGTTTTCATTTTCCTTACCTTACAGGTCATCTGTGGCTTCAAGGTTGAATTACATTTTATTGTTTAACATCTGAAGGGAATGAGTGAACAACCAGAAAAAAAAGAAAAAAAAGAGAGAGAGAGAAAGAAAAGAAAGAAAAAAAAAGCTGAAAGGTCTGTATCTACAGCCAGCACGAGGGTCCTCCACACAGACAGGAATGAGACATCCCAACTTGGTTCATTCCTACATCATCCCCTTTGGAGGTGTGAAAACATGGCACCTGCTTCTGAGCTGGAGTGGAAAGTCTAAAACTTGCTGAAGGTCAGAAGTGGCAGAGACAAACACACATCTCCTTCTCCATGTGCTGCCCAGCCCTGGCACTTCTGTATGTCAGTGCAGATATGGTTGCCATCAACAGCTCCCATATATTTTATCCAGGTGGATTCAGTCCTGGCAATCCCCAGGAACAATCCTGACAGCTGACATTCTTCCCTAGCCTTTGCCATTTGCTTGATGGTGAGACACGAGAGTGCATGAACACCTCCTTTGGGACGCCCAGTAACCTTCAGTGTTGTGTGAGTTTCTAACCTGAACATAACGAAAAGTCTATTTGCAACGTGGCACAGTTACTGAATGGCTGAAAATTTTCATGCAAATTTCATCACTGTCGACTGTCAGGGCTATTGCTCTGCTTGTTTTAAACTGTGAAAACAGTTTAAAAGATACTACTGTAGCTCTTTGCAAAAGCCCTGCTGCCACTGCTGTCTGTGCTTTCATTCATTCCTCATCTACTGTGATTGCCTTATTCATCTGTCTCATGTCAGGCATTTCACACAATTCCGTATCTTTTAAAACAGCTAGAGTTTGCTTTGCAATTATGTGTAATGTTCATTTCTTAATCCAAAATAACTGTTGCCTTCATGGGATTAGATTTCTGCACATTGCTTTCTATTAATATGCGATCTAGCTGTTGCTGATGCAGTCACACTTCTAGGAGAAGCCGAATTTGCAGAATCCACGGATCATCTGTGTGCATGAGACAAGGATCAGACTGATTAATACAGTTTGGGCTGCTGCCCTCTGGGGTGCAAAGAAGCAAGCCTTTCATGACTGAGGAATTTGCACATGCACTATTCAATCCACAACAAAGGAAACTTCTTTGAAATAGCAGCTCTCACTCTATGGTACTTAGTGTAGCAGAAAGATTTCCTTGAAACCGGTAAGGATTGAGGAGTATAAGAAGTCTCAGCCATAAGAACAGTCAGAGATTAAACATTGATAACAGGACTACCTGTTGAATTCTTATAAACTGCTTCCACATAGAAACAAAAGAAAAAAATGTAAAGATCTGCTCAGACCTGAAAACCTTTTCACACTTCAGACATGCACAGCAAACTCTTCAATGTTTTTTGTTTTCCTGCTCACCTCTCTTTAGAGGGAGCAGACCTCATTGAACAGTATGTTTTAAATGTTTTAAGGAGTTTTTTTCCTACAGTGTACAGGCATCTTTTGCTGTAGCTACAGCTGCTTGTGACAAGCACGCCAATGCTTTTACTGCAGAACAGGCACAGAATCAATGTCCATGAGCAAAGCAACCCTCCAAAAGCACACTTATGCCCTTCATCTTCAAACAGGCATTTTGTTCAGGCGTGAGTCCAGCGGGAGATGACTCTGTGGTGACTCCAAGTCACCAGGACACTAGTAAAAGCCCAGGCTTGAAAATAAGTTGTCCTTCTATGAATCAGCACATGAAATCTAACCTCCTTCCATAGCAGAAAAGATCACACTTGCAAATGAGTACCTTTGGTTCTGAAACAAGTATAGCAAGGCTTTCTCTTCAGACTTCTAATGAGTTCAGTACTGCAAAAAATTGCACTAATTTATTGTACTTTAATTGCAGTTTTCCAATGCCAGTAACAAGGTGATTGCATGGCAAGGACACTGGGCAGTCTGAAGCAGCCCTATAAATACAGGTTGCACATAAAGGTCATGCTGGTCTCATTTGGTGGTGTCACCACAAGCCATAGAAATCCCTTCAGCTGCAAAGGCAAGTCAGAAAGCCAGGGCAACAGCTATGAGTTTTTTGCAAAGCAGAATGAAAGCAGCTGTTTCAAATAAGAGTAAGTACATGTTTAAACTGTGCCAAATGTAAAACAATATGAAAACACAAAGAAACCCCTCCTGGACTGCAGTAATTAAACCCCTGGTGTCACCAGGATTGCAGAGTCAGCAAAATTCCATGACAGTTGGACTAATGCCAACCTTTTGTGCAAGTCTCACTTCTGAGTTCAGGTGGTTTTCCTCAAATGACTTAACTGAGGTGAGAAGAACAAGTATCTGAAAAGCTTGCAGAATTCATGCAGTGTCACTTGAAAAATTTCCTTTCATGTTTCTTTCATTTGCTCAGATTAGAAGAGGGAAGAAGAGGGGTGACCTGGTGATTCTTGGCCTACCTCCTAGCTGAGCACTGGGAGCACGGATGCTGTCCTTTTCAAATTGCAGATCTGCTCCTCCTACAGCATGCTGGGTTTGGTGGACTTCCAGTTTCCTGTGGTAGTGATGCACAAAGTAGTTTCCCCATTCCAAATCTCCAGAGGTAGCAATGAAGAACCAGATCATCTGACAAGCACAATTACATGATGGGGGAGACTAGTGACTGTAAAAAAAGTTATTTGATTAGAAGAAGAGTCGTGTTTTCGGGAATGAACAAGATGTATCAGGCAGAGCAGAAAAAAAAATCCTCAGGAAAGCATTTGTGACACCTTAGACATATTTGACCTATGCTCAAATAATATTTTGGAACTTTAAGGAAACAGTGTTTCTTGTACTGGCTAAGACACTCTTGACAAGCCCTTCCATTATATGCTTCAGTAAGACTAAGTTTCTGAAAAAAAGAAAAGAAAAAAGAAAAAAAAAAGAAAAAAAGAAAAAAAAAGGATAAAAGAGAACCATTTAAAGGTATTCCCTCTGTTCTAGGTGAAATAAAGTCAAAATGACAGCCTGAAGATGAAAGTGTTGACTAGAATTTGGCTGAGTCTTGATTCTTGAGTGTTCACCAACCTCCGTTCTTCCATGTGAGATAATGGACAACCTTGCCCATGGGAAAACTTGCCCTGTGCTTTCTACTTGCCCAGGCACCTTCAGGAGAGTTCTATATGCCTAGGCAAAAAAACTATCTGAGAGGCACCAAGAAGAGGCATCAGACAGCTGTTGGATCTCCTAAATGCTGCCTGGGCCCACCTGCAGAAGGGTCAGAGGGGATTTACTGGCAACAGGACCTCAACCACACTCAGGTTGCCAGAGGTGCCTTTGGCTGGGAGGGACTTGATTTGTGGTACCTGGTTTTCTGGTGGACAGCTCCCACTTTTCCCTGTGAATGTCAGGCAGTCAGACAATTAAGAAACACACAGTAAAATCAGTAGGAAGTAAGCCCAAACTACATGAAATACAGTCCTTCCTTACCAGTATGCCCAACAGTTAGTCATTTCTGTAATTTGCCACCACAGGGGTCTGGGTTAGATGGTATCAGCATGATGGGAAATGTTTCAGATGGACAGACTGACGTTCTACAACACAACATGGACAGGATGGCTCTGAGATATCTTCACTAACCTATCACTACCAGAGTCACAAAAGGAGAAGAGAGGGAGGGCAAAGGCTTACATTTGTGCCCCATAAACTTCCATCAGTGTGGCAGGAGACAGAATTCAGGGCAGGATCTTCCATCCTGGTCCCACCAGGAAATCCTTGCACCCTTCATGCATCTTCATGTCTCTGTGCAATAAGGCTTAGCACATATAGGTCTCAGATGGGCTGCTGAATTTTTTTTTTTTGTTTTGTTTTAAGACAATAGCTTCCATGTACCTCACCTGCACCCTCTTAATCATTTTAAGGCACAGTAGCATATTAGGCATTGATTTGCAAGCAGAGAATTGAGAAAAGGAGAACGAATCTCTCACCCGAGGGCATGCAAGTACTCTGCAGTTTCACTTAGAATTGAACATGGGTATCATTATTTAAGTGCCTAATTTTTCAGACAATTTCAACTAAAAGGCTATTCTCGAGCTAGGCTGGATGCAGTGTGTAAGGTACATTAGAAAGAGGGGGGATGTGCTGTAAGCTCCAACACCACATGATTGTACTGAAAGCCACGTACTCTGATTCTCAGGACAGTCAGTTGTCACCCCCAGCCAACACTGTGCTGCCCTGGAGGGGATCCCCACCAACTTCAGATGCCACATTTTCTCTAACAGAGAAGGTTTCTGATGCTTGAGCAGAAAGAGCCCAGAGCTGCTGTAGATATTTATCTTTAAAATGATGCTATCAACATATTTACAGTGCTGTGTCATGGCACCATTTGCTTCCTCAGAAAACGTAGCATCTCTGCTGTGTTCACCACAGGGCTCACTGGCTGGGCACAATGATGTGACTCAGGAGTGTCTGACTCAGCAGCTCTCCAGACAGCAGGTCATATACCAGTGCCAAAGGCCTGTCACTCTGCACTCTCACATGGCAACACAGAAGGAATGCAAGTAATCAACATATGAGCTGTATCACTCAGCTATTAAACACATGGGTGCATAGAGCTCCCAGGATAAGACATACACTGGGTTCAGCAGGAAAATGTCTGTTCCTCTGTTTGGCTTTTGAATTTGTGATCTTTGGAAATCTGACTTCCCTCACCCACCTTACCCTGCAGTAGTTTTGTGCTTTAGAAGGATGTTGCTGCCTGGCAGGTGTCAGGAGCCCTATTGCCTAGCTGTGTGAACTTTTGTGGCACTGACATTAGGCAGATCTTGTCTTGTGGGACCATCAAGTTCGCATCTGATCCCTCTGAGCGAATATAGCATGCTCACCTTGGTCTTCTAGGAGCAGGCATCATTTTGGGTGTCTCCCTCAAAAATGAGTCACCACTGTCCTATGCAAGATCAGATCTCTGCAATCTGTGGAGATGGACAGCTTGAGGCACCCAAATTCACAAGCCCTTTGTCAGAGTTTATACTGGTGCTGACTCATTTGCCTGGATAATATCTCCATCAAGACAGAAACAAGAGATGCGGGCAGAAGCTCAACCAGTCCCAGACATGTTTCCTGTTGAAGGCAGATTTCAGAAGCCTTTATAATTCCAGTAGGCTGGGTTCTTTTGCACAGGTAGCACTGATATCTTAACGCCTTCACCTTCAAACAACTTTCCTTCTTATCTCTTCATTTATTTGTTCAGTATTAACCATTAATTTGTTCAAATACTCATCAGTGTAACTGCACTGCTGAATCTCTGTAGTCTTTTGTTTACCCTGCCTAGATATATTTCACACAGAAGATTGGCACAAATCCCAAAAGACAAAACTAATGAAGGATTGATTTCCATGGTGACAATTACTTGCCTATCCAAGTTATAAAGGAAGAAAACCTGGCATGTATATGACATTGGGTGAGACTGTTTGCAGTAAGTGTGTGCTTCAGTCTGGAGATTTAATGTAAAACTGTGATAAACACAAACTGAATTTATTTTTTTTTGTAACAGTGGGGCTCCAATTCTTGTTAAAGCTGGCTATTCTACCCAGCAGTGCAACAACTACACCACTCCTATGGTCCTAAGAGATGGGTGAAATATTTTACCTCCCTTAGAGGTAATTTCTTCCAAGAACTATGGTACAAATATTATGTATTATTTCCACAGACAATTATATTATTATTTATGCAATTATTTCCGCAGACAACCTGATCTTCACTTGTATGTAGCTATAAGTAAGTCAGTAATCAAAGAGAAAACATCACAGAGATGCTGTAGATAACATTACCTACACATAAGACTTACAGACCAAATGGCAAGAAAGATGTAGTGTTGATTATTGATACCATATCAGAAAGATTGTAACAACCAGATTAAAATTCATCAGAGTGATATGTCATCAAATGCAGAGCTATTCTCCACTGAGGCATAAACATTAACTACTACAATGATAACAACATATTTCCAGTGTTTTTTTAATATCTAATGCCATTCAGTCATTATAAGTGTAGCAAAAAATGGCTGATAGCCAGCTTAAATATCAAAATAACAGACCTCAAAGGCAAACCTAAAGCTCTGCTGGGATTTACTGTTCGTAGCAAAGGTGATGATATTTCACAGTGCAAAGGACAGAAGAGAAAAGATGTGGGCACTTCCTGTTCCCATCCTCGGCTGTGTTCCTGGTTCATCAGTGCATCCCGGCCTGGAAAGGGCAATTTCAAAGCTCGCCATCTACTTTTTTAAGATCAGAAATCTTTCCACTGTCAGCTCCTCCTAGTTTCTGCATCCTGTCAGAGCTGCCAAGCCATTGCTGAAGGTGCCCAGATGCTCAGCAGGAATGCCAGATGGGGAGCAGCCCAGCCCCACCAAGCACAGGGATGTCGGCTGCTTGAGAGGAGAAGGGGTTGCAGGGGGCAAAGACAAAGGAGCAGCAGCTGATCCTGGCAGAGTGCTCCTGCCATCCAAACATCTAGGGCACAATGTGAGATCATAGTAATGACACAGATATTATATATCAGCTCCATGTTACTGTCCTATTTTTTAACATGAAAAAGCAGGCAATGCATTTTTCTGGTTTAAAAGAGAGAATACACTCATTTTTCAAAACCAATGCACCATATTTCTCCCCTTTTATTCACTGACAGCTGTAAGAGTCTACATAAAATCATCATCCATACCAAGAAAGAGATAGCAGTCCTACACTGAGCTGTGTTTTTTTTTGTTCTCCATCTGAAAGCGAATACCAACATGTGATGGTATAAAAACTCACCACTCCCATCAACAGAGTAGTCACTTCAAATAGTGCTGTGAAAAAATGCAGCGCTATTAGAAACAAATTAATTTCAGTTGAATAGTTCTTGATACAAACTATGCAAATCTCCACTCCATCTTCAAAGATAAAGTAGAGGGTACATAGTTTGTGCCCTAGATAGGATGTCTTAGCCCTTGCCTGCCTCTTTGGCCACTACTCCACAATTCCCAAGGGGTCACAGTCCACCATCCACTGGCTCTGGTGTGGAGCCATCCGTGGGCTGAAGCTGGATCTCTGCTCCCCCTTGGACCTCCATGGGCTGCAGGGTTACTGGTGCTTCACCATGGTCTGCACCAGGGGCTGCCTGGGAATCTCTGCTCTGGTGCCTGGAACGCCTCCCGTCCCCTCCTACTTTACTAAGATCAGTGTCTGCAGGGCTGTTTTTTTGTCCTCTCCCTCCTCCCTCTGCCTGTTACACAAGGTTTTACCCTTCTCAAATAGATTATTTTGGAGGTTCTACCACCATCACTGATGTGCTCCTCTTTGGCTAGCAGCAGGTCCCTCTGAGAGTCAGCTGGGACTGGCTCTGTTGGACATGGGAAACACTCCTGGCATCCCTTCACAGAAGCCACCCCTCTTAGCTTCCTCCTACTACCAAATCCTTGCCACACAAAACAAATACACATAAAGAGCAATCATTTCTCAAAGCTGCATGTGAGTGTCTGAAATACTCTGTAGGAGGTGATCCAGGCAGGACTGCACTACAGTTTCTATTTCCTCCTTCAACTGGGAATATTGAAACATTATTTGAAAAATCAAAGGAGTGATAATTTAAGTGTGTCAGGGAGTCCAGATAAGTCAATGAACCATATAATTTTCTGCAAACATGAGCTGAATGGGATAAAGTTAAAAACAACTGCTTGAATTTGTGAAAGCAGACAAAGCAAAACCAACTGAGCAAGGAAGAACTGCAGGCAATATTGAAAATAGAACAAAAGTCTTAGCATCTGATAGCATTTAATTTCAAGTAATGTACAGTATTTAGTTTCAATTACTATACTGATACAAGTTGTAGGATCTTGGGCATATAAAGTTAAAGAAAACAAGATGTTTTTGTTGAACAGAGATTTTGTAATAAATGTGTTTGCATATCTGTAACTTGTGCCTCTACAGTATCTTCTGTATATTAATAGGTAGTCACTCCATCAGTTTTGAATACACCTGGCTATATCTAATCCTACACATTTCCTCAATTGCTAGGAGGTTAGAAGGGTACTTCAAGATCAACCTGAAGACATCTGTCAGCATCTGCAAATAATGAAGAAATATTTCAAAATACAATTTTGTGAGCAATAGCAGTTATTTAAATAAGGAAAATACTGCAAGGTCATAGCCTTGTGGTCACTTAATTTGGAATAATTCATTAATACGGTGTCACCAAACTGTTAAAGTAGTGAATATTATTCACCTTGTGCCTATGTGTGACATGTGCAGACAGTGTTTCTATGCAAACTGAACAGGTAGTAGAAAAACAACCATTTCTAAGTCTCATGGCTGTAAATATAGATATTAACTTGCAGTATGGGACTACTGAAATAGATTACTAAAGTCCTAATTTTTGAGACTTTAAAAAAACCATAGCTAACAAAATCATTATTTGATTTATTATGGCTGTAATCCAGGGAATGAATAGAACAGCATGCTATGGACCCACGGCAAGGTTCTGTCCTTTCAACACCCTTAGAAACCAGGCAAAGGAAAATAATTAATTTGCTTAATAAAATGGAACTTAGACATGTTCCATTAAATTCTTGTTTCAGGAACTTTGGATGGTCAGTTTGGATACTTATGTAAACCTTCTGTCTACTGTTGATCATAAAATTGATTTTTCTTTTAATTAAATATCTAATTTTCTTTATTTCTGGAAATACAGAAATGTGGAAGCTTTATTTCCCTAGTACATTCTAGCCTCCCGACACTGTATTAAGATGAGATGAGAACAAATTCTTGGAGACAGTTTTTGTAAATAAAGTCAGCAATTCTGTTTCAAATTTTATGTGTCATTCAAATGACAGAAGTAAAGAAGTATTTTTTATCCCTCACTGAAAACACTTTATTAATGAGAAAAAATACTCTTTTAGAATACACACTTAAATTTACTTCTTTGGTTCTAAATGATACCCTGTCACAAGACTAACTTTAAATGTGAGAATAGTCCTCTAAATTAAATTATTCACTTTTCTAAATTAGATATGCACATAAATAATGACTCTACATTGTGAAAACCAAAGAAATTAAAACAATCACTGACAATCAATCCAGTCCCCATACAAGCTACTTTATGCAGAGTCTGCATATTTTTTCCACTTTTTGTTGCAATTCTAAAAGTTGTTTTTCATTTATTAATAAATTCTAATAGCAATACATTAAATAGATGCAAAAATGGTGAAGGATGACAAATTATCAAGTGCTATTTCCATTTTCTTTTATTGTCCTAAAATAGTATCTTCCTTAAATTTTTTTTAAAAAAAACACTATTCAAAGGAATAACATTTAACTACAACCCTATTAAGCAGAAATAAAAATCCACGGGTGGAAATTTCCAACTATCTCTGGTCATGCTTTGCCATGTTAGATGATCTGTACTATATGGAGCATGTTCCTCATGAACTTGAGCTTCCTGTTAGGGTTTCATTAATGAAGGTATCACAGTCATTTCAAATTTCTTTGCTTCTGAAAGGGGATTAGTTTTACAAGGATCTGCATTAGAAATCTTGCATTACAGGTCCTTTATTCTACATATTTCAAAAATCTTCAGGCAGAAAAATATATTTTTCTGCTATTTGTTCCATACTTTGTCTTTTGCACAAAAAACATAGCCATATGAAAAAACTGACTATGACTCCAAAATTCTGCATTTAGCTGGCAGAAAAAGGATTCAAAGGTCAGCCAACGACAATATATATACTGAAATGGATTCAAAACAGTGACGCTGTTGGAAAAAGTAATAGAATATTGATGTTCCTTCTATTAGTGTATCAAGAAGGTAAAGAAAGTGATAAATTGTCATCATCTGTCCTTGGAAGAATACAGTAAGCAAATGCAGAGTCCTCCTTCTAGATCTCTTCTGTTGCTTCTTAGTGGTGATAAAACATTAGTTCTTGGACCAAGCCCCAGGACTAGAGGCAGAACATCAGCACACTGAGAGCAGACAGAGTGGGTTTAGTCCTAAGGCTATTTTAAGGGTACCTCATATAGAAACCATCTGTGATCTCCACGCATATGCTTGTGGATTGCCAGTCTTATGCCTCACTATAAAATGGTGGGGGAGAATTAAGACACATTTCTGACTTACATTTATGACTATTTTCATCATCACAGGTCTGCCAATTTTGTTTTACTGATTGTAAGCAAGTGTTTACCTTTTGGCTTCCAAACTGATGACATGAACCCATAATGCTCTACCTTTCCACCATCATTCTTTGCAGGTCAGCTCTCTCCTGGGCTGATTCTCATGGCATGATCCTATGACTCAGCAGATGGACACAGATGCTGTCCCTAGTCCATATTGCTGGTGGTCAGTGCTGGCCATGAACCTACCCTTTCATGGCAATAACCCCTAACTTGCTTTCTGCATAGGGTTGCAGGGCAGATGGGCAGCAGTTAATGAGAAGGAGAGAATAATTGAGTGGGAAATTAGGCAAAAGCCTGCAAAATCTGGGAGAAAAGCTTAGCTGGAAAGCCAATGTTTATTATGACTGCTGTTCTTGCCAGTGAATCTAATGCACAGATTTAGGCTGGAATAAAGGAACTGAATGCAAATCAAAAAACTAAAACAGTCAGGGAAAGCCACAGAGAGGAATACATGCTTCATGAGCACTGATTCATCTCATTTATTCATTAAAATATTTCTTCTCTAGAAGGCACACACCTATGCACTGCTTGCTGCCATCAGGTAATGTATCCCAGGACTCTGCTCCTTCTGATAAGCTTGCAGTGCCTTTAAGGAAGAACTAAGAGTCCCACAGCATACTCCAACTGTAACATGCAATGGAGGCTGCCCACAGGGATAGCAAGGTGATAGAACAAGACAGCCCAGTCCCCAGCAGAACCACAGCAAGAAAAAAGCAAGAGATACACCAGAGGAGGCCAAATATGCCAAGATGCACCAAATTAGCAAAGAAAAAAGGTGATTATGGACTGAAGTCAAGGTGAAAATAAGATAGTGCTGCCAAAGGGCTGGGGGAAGAAACCAGTTTGGTCAGGTAGGGGAGAGGAGGATCAGGAAAGCACAGTAGGGAGAGAGCAAAGTAGGACTTAAGTTACTGACTTAACTTAAATGTTGAGTCAGTAACTGCACAGCACTAAGTCTACTGGAATGGTGGTAGGGTGGTCTCCAAGGCCTTTTCTGTAGCTTCCCAAGGGTGAGACAGTATATGGTACTGAAGAGTATCCTAGTGCTCTTCAGTGCCAGCTTGTTCATTACTGCAGTCACTGTGGTGCATCTTTCCTCTGGTCTACAACCGGTGTTTATTAGCAATTACTCCTGTAAAAACTGGAAAAGGGTAGGCAATATGTAATGGACTTAATACTGGTCCCACCATACCTTGAGATTGCTGGCCACTCACTAGTTTATGAAAAGACACAAGTAGAGCACAAAGTAAGAGCAAATTAGTGTAAAGAGTTTTAGAAGCAAATGTTAAATCACAAAAGCTATTTGGTCTCTTAAACCTCAAAGAATTGAAATGTGATCTAAGTGTTTCTTTGCTCTAATGTATCTTTGCAAATGGAAGATTATGATGCTGTTAATGCAAGTCCATAAAATGTATTGTATTCTTTCTTCTACTATACCAAGCATCCAAAAATAATATAATTTCATATTTTCCATTTTAAACATAATGAGCCAAATTTTCAAGTGATATCTGAAGGTCATTTTCAAAAATATAAGGAACAATTACAAGGCTGATTTTTGTTCAGTTATCTTGACAGTGCCTACATAGCAGGTAATTTGTCTTCCAGACGGTAATTATGTATCACACAGATACAGAAATGCAACTGATCTCACACAGACTGTAGCTCTCAGGGATTTGGTGCATTCCTGATAAGTAAAAACAAAGGGCAAAATGAAAACCTGTTTCTCTGTTCCTTCACTACTATTAAATCCATACACAACTTTAACATTTTAAATATTTTCTGAAATTGTGTTTGGCTATAGCAGTTCCTGCAAGACTATAATAAGAACGCAATCCAGTAGCATTGAGTTTCTCAGAAACTCTGCTGAATTTACTGTCAGGCCAGTCATTCTCATGTATATGTTTGGGGTTTTTTTCTCTCCTTCAAAGAGCTTCTGCAGTTTCTCTTGATACCCATTGATCAGAGTGGTAAAAAATGCTGTGTATCATTGAGCAACATCTTCTGGCACAGTAACTACATTAGCCCTGCAGCTGCTGCTGCAGATGCAGTGTATGCACTTTCGCAGCAAACAAGCCTTTCTTAAAAAGCCGTGAGGGTGTGTGGTGACAGCAAGATTCCTGCTCCCTGCCTGGGGTAGGCAGTGAGATCCAGATAGCTTCTTTGTCCCCTTGACTTCTCACAAGGCTTCCAGTGCCACCATCTTCACCCTCTCTCTGCACGAGGATGCTAGAGGGAGTTTTATGAATCACCTCCTTCTGAGAAATAGCACCTTTCAAGTCATATTAGCACCCACCAGAAGAGCTTTGGTTTTCCCTCAATTACTTCCTTTTTGCCCCAGGGCTCCTGGAGATGGCTGTAGAGCCAGTCCTCCACCCTGTGAGTCTGCATCACCTCCAGCCTGCCATTTCCCAGGATGAAGGAAACACAGACTCTCCAGTCTGTGACGGTTTTCCTGTGTACTGGCAGCACAGCCTAGATAAAGGCTCCTCCCTGCAAATGTGCTGGTCTTCAAACAAGCAGAATTGGCCCATTTTCTCAGGGCAATCATGACTCCATGCACCACCCACGAGGCAAGTGTTTGCTAACACTGTTTGAGTGGGTCAGTAAGTCAGTTTCCCTTTTCTCCTCCCAGGCAGTTCATTTAAAATTGGTTATTTACAATGCAAAGGGGCAAGATGGGGCAAAGACTATCACAACTTCTCTACTGCCATGCATGCCTGTCCTTAGAGGGGAGGAGAACAAAGACAGTGCCACCATTCCTGGGTGAAGGCAGGTACCAGAGGACTGGGGACAGACACTGGCACAGCCTTGGTCTGGTCTCACAGGCAGCTGGCATGAAGCATGCTGCAGAAGCTGAGACAAAGCTGAGGCCAGGAATGGGTTCAATTTTTGCCCTTTTGGTCAATAAGCACTCAACTTCAGTCATATGAAAGCCTCCTGCAGGACTTACTTGCAGAATTTTAATTTTTACAGAAATTAAATGCATAGATACAGCAGTGGATTATCAAAGCAAGTGGGAGACGCACAACACAAATTGGACAAAACCCACTTCTACATTGGTATTGCAGGAGCTTGACTGAAAGTATTGGTTCTTGCTACAGTATTTTAAAATTGCCTTACTTTATGATCTTTGCTTCACAGAATTGCCACTGTATTCTGATACTGTAAGGGAGAAAATAACATATATTTTTGAAATGTATTTTTAGTTTGCTATCTAAGGGATATAAGAGACAGAATGAAATCTGCTTCCCAGCCCCTACAGTACCAGCCATTTGGAAGGCTGACAATTTTCAGAGGCAGAGAAATGCCGAGAAAACAAAGCCTACAAGTTAATAATTGGTGTGGATATGATTGGTAAAATACGCCAAAAGTCTAAGTGGCCATATTACAAAACAGATCAATTCTGCGTTTATGCTGACTGTAGAATCATTCTCCATGGTTTTTGACCACTAAGCCTTGGCTCTTGCTGCTACAGGCCCAAGTCTTCTAGAGCACCCAGCTATATGGTATCCAAGAGAGAAAGCAGAGGCCTGAAATCTGGGAGCGGATTTCTTCTCCTAGGTTTAAAAAAAAAATATTTCCTCACTTGTGTGAAAGTCAGATGTGTGAATCAATGCCTGACAGTGTTGTTCTAAAAACAGGCAGAAAGCTTAAATAGTCACTTTAATGTCTTTTATGGCCTTTGATTTTTTTTCCTGCATTATCAAATTTTTACAGCACTAGGATTTTGCCAACAGTATGTGATACCAAGACAGGAAGTTCTGCCAAAGGTTTTGCTTGAAGGTAGGGGAAGAAAGAAGAAAGTGTTCTTCAATTTAATGTCTGTGATGAGCAGTTTATAAGGTCTGCATATTTAAAGTACTTTGCATTGTTCCTGCATAATTCCAGCCTTGCTTTAGAAGCAAAGACATGACTGATCATCTCAGTTGCATTCAAAAGTTTCCATTTCTTGACATCAGCTGACATTTTGTGAATTATTTACAGTGGGACACTAAAGCATACATTACATCTCTCCTAAAAGCTTAACTCTTCAAGGCAAATGTCTAGACTTCCTGTCATTGGAATACCTCATCCAAAGGCAGTATGCAGAAGCCAAACTCACCCTTATGGCCCCTCAAACCTATTGCTGCATTTTATCATTCTGCAGATTCAGACAATGTAATTAAAGTGCACTGAGCCTTTGAAAATTAGTGAAATCCGAAGAGTATATTTTTTTCTTAAGGCAGGAAACTGCCAGGCTCACAGTGGGAACCTTTGAAAGACAGATACAGGCTCTGCTGTGAACAGTGGGCAGCACTACCATGTAAGGCAGCAAAACGTGTCAAAAACAACAGAAACCCAAATGTCACAGAGTAAGGATATCTATCCAGTGGGGTAGGTAGGGGTTGAGGACTAGGACTTCCATCCACAGAATTACAGAAACACATAATGGTTAAGGTTTGAAAGGACCACTAGAGGTCATATAGCCCAGCCTCCCTACTCAAGCAGGGTCCTCAGGATTCTGGACTGTATTCAGGTGGAATTGGAGCATCTCCAGGGAAAGAGAGTCTGCAGCCTCTCTGTGCAATCTGTTCCAGGCTCAGTCACATGCATAGTAAAAATCAAGAAGGAGTACAACTCCTGGGACTTCCTGTGCATCAGTTCATGCCCTTTGCCTCTCGTCCTATTGCTCAGCAATATCAAAGAGGGACTGTCCATCCTCTGACACCTTCCCTTCAGGCACTTTCATACATTGTTAACAAATCCTCACAGTCTTTTCCAAGCTGATCAGGCCCAGCTCCCCAAGACTTTCTTGGCAAGAAAGATGTTCCAGTCTCTTTATACTGAGGAGCCCAGAACTGGACTCAGCACTCCAGGTGTGGCCTCAGCAGGGCTGAGTACAGGGGCAGGATCACCTTCCATGACCTGCTGGCAATGTTCTTCATAATGCCTCCCAGGATACCGTTGGCATTCTTGGTCACAAGGACACGCTGCTGGTTCATGGACAGCTTGTTGTCCACCAGGACCCGCAGGTCCTTCTCTGCAGAGCTGCTTCCCAGCAGGTCAGCCCCAGGTGCCTGAGGCTCTTCCTCCCCAGGTACAGGACCCTTCATTTGCCTTTGTTGACTTTCAGATGGTTCTTCTCTGCCCATCTCTCCAACCTGCCGTGGTCCCTGAAGGGCTTCACAGCACTCCAGAGTGTTTGCCATTCCTCCCAGCTTTGTGTTCTCAGTGAATTTGCTGAGGAGGCACATTCCACCTTTTACAAGTCACAGATGAACAAGTTAAATAGTTCTGGGCCCAGTCATGAACTCTGGGAGACAGCACCAGTGACAGGTCTCTGAGTTTTAACCCTCTGGGATCTGTTGTTCAGCCAGTTCTCGATCCACCTCTCTGTCAACTCATCCAGCCCCCATCCCTGAGTTTATCTATGAGGATATTATGGGAAACATCATGAAAAGATTTTCTAAAGTCCAGGACATCCATCCACTACTTTCTCCTCATCCATTCATGCAGCTGGTTCCTCATAGAAGGCAATCATGTTGGTTAAGCATGATTTCCTTTTGATGAATCCGTGCTGACTGTTCCTGGCCACCTTCTAATCATCATGTTCAGAGATGTTCACCAGAATGAGCCATTCCTTCACCTTTCTAGTGATTAAGGTGACGCTGTCTGACCAGTAGTTCCCTGGGTCCCCCTTATTCCCATTTTTGAAGACTGGGGTACCATTTGCTTTCTTTGAGTCCTCAGGCACCACTTATTTTCATGATCTTTAAAAGATAATAATGAGAGAAATAGCAATGAAGCTTCAGTACCCTCAGCACTTGATGTACCGCATCAGAGCTACTTGTGGATGTTAAATTTGACTTAATAGTCTCTAACCCAATTCTTATCAGCCAAAGGAGATTATTTCTTCTTGCAGGTCTTCTCCCTGATCTCCTGGGTCAGGATTTCCGTAAGGGATGGGCTTGGCAGTGAAGAAGAAGCAAAGAGGCATTCGGTATCTCAGCCTTCTCTACAACCTTGATTGTGAACATTCCTGTTCCATTCAGTAGCAGACCCACAATTTCCCTAGCATTTATTTTGTTACTGATATATTTGGAGAAGCTCTTCCTCCTGTCCTTAGTCAGATTTAATTCCAGCTACAACTTGGCCTTCCTCACTGCAAGTCTGCATATGCTGACTATATCCATGTATTCATCCTAGAGATCCTGTCCCTGTTTCCACCCCACGTCTGGGTTTTCCCCATTCCTTGTTCAACCATGCAGGTCTCCTGTCCCTTTTTCTCACTTGCTAGCCCATGGGGATGGATACATCTTCCTTGAACCTAGAGGCAGGAATCTTCAAATACTGATCAGCTTGTTGGACTCACTTTCCTGCAGGGCCACTCTCATGGCATTCTGCCATGAGGCTCCCTGAAGAGGCTGAAATTAGTTCTCCTGAAGTCTAGGGTTGCAATCTGATGTTCTTCATCCTTGCTGGGTACTGAACTCCACAATCTATGCTCCTGGCAGCCAAGACTGCCTCCAACCTTTCTTGTTAATTAGTATATGATCCAACAGTACAATTTTCCTTGTTGGATCCTTCACAGCCTCTACAAGAAAGTTAACATCAGAGTGACCTGAAAGGAGCCTCAGTGATTGTTATAACAGCCTTGCTGTGTTTTTCCTTCAACTGACAACAGAGTGGTTGAACAGGGTGGTTTCAGCCCACAAGAAACAGGACTCATGACTGTGAGACTACTTCCAGATATCTGTAAAAGAGCTCATCCACATCCTCCTCCTCATCAGAGGGCCTGTAGCAAACACTCACTGCAGTGTCACCTTTTTTAGTGTGCCCTTTAATCCTAATACATAAAATGTCACCTTGCTCATCATCCTCCCCAAGGCAGAGCTCCAGCTGCTTCCCTGCAGTTCTGTTCATCAGGCTCTGGGCTAAGTCTGTGGGGAGCTGAGGTCCCCAACCCTATTCACAGTAACTCCACTGTAGCATTCAATGTGAATATTATGATGGTAAAGGTGTCTGCACATCTCCTTGTGTGTCTCACAGTATGGATAATAAATGCAGACCCAATTGTCTTTGTGTTGCTTTTCTGTAAGAATATGTGAATATTTTCATAGGAGGGGATTTGCTGTTAATATATGTGCCTGAAAAAGAGAAAACTGATGAGGCTGATGCCCAAGCATGCCTAAGCACAGATTTCCCTATTCAATGCAAGACTCAAGCACACAGAAGTTTTAACACAGCACATTTAACTTCTTTATGTCATCCAGAAAATCCATGTGCCACCTGGGAACTGGGCAGCGACCTTTTAGATCTTTGTGGATGTACACAACTCTCCCACTCTCAATACAGGTGAAATCCTAGACTGGATGCCCTTGTTCAAGCACATGCCCTGGAAAAAGACTATCATGGGAATCATTCTGCATTAAATGTAGATAATTCAAAAATTTCTATGTCCTTCAGAAGACATGAAGGGCAGGGCAACAGCAGGCAAAGGACAATAGTTACATTGATTTTTGGTGACTCAGGAAGGGCTGAGGTTCAACCTCAGCTGAAACAGTTGCTTTCCCTTGTATTGATGGGTTACTATACCAATAGAACAGACCAAGGTAGGCAGATTGCAAACCTTATACCACTGAGGTGAAAGTGGAGGCCATTTGAGAGAATTATTTATTTGGATAGGACCTGTGCTTTGATGAATGCTTGCGGTGATGTAGGAAATCAGTCATGAAGCAGCTGTTTGAATCTGTAGGTGTCTAAAAGTGCAGGATAGCCCTTTATCCAGACATCCCCTTCCATTCTTTTCAAAATGCCTGTTTTCCAGCTGATAGCATTTGCTTGAGTCTCAGCTTCTGACTAAGGGATTTAATGGCTGAAAAATTGCCTAAGGGTCAGAATACTCCAGCTCAGTTCATCCTTGGGTCACTGCACTGAACCAAGACTGCAGACAGGAGCCTGACCTCTCCAAAATATTTTATGCCTTATAGAGAAATGCAAGTATTGTACTTGATGTATTGTTAAAAAATGTAATTGATTTTAAAGAACTCAGAGTCTCTTGGATGAAACCACTAATGGCACTGAAAGCTGTTATTGCCATTCTAAAATTTGCTGAAATGAAGTTAATGCTATAAAGAGCAAGACCGTACCTAGCAGTCTAACTAGGGTGGTGTTTTTTTTTGTACATCCTGTTCAGAAAACCTGCGTGAAAAAGTATGAAATTTATACCCTGCTCTGATGAATCAGGAAATGTGTTGAGGATATTCTGGCTACTAAAGGGCACATTGTCCTATATTCATATCCACACAGAAAAGTGTGTGTGTCTATGTGGTTGCCCACTAAATGCACTAAAGAACACATGGGTGCAACAAGGTAAATGCATGTTCAGCCCAGTCTGGAGACCAAACTTTCCATGTGCATGTGTGCAAAAGAAATCTTATTTGTTTTCATCAGTTTCAGAAGCATTGCTCCATTTATTCTTTTGCAGGAACAGCAGAAAAACACCTTTCATATAACTATACTACAATATGCAGACATGTAAGAAAGAGGGAAACGACATTAAAGAATCCCAAGGAATTTGGTCAGTAAATCATGCTGTGGTATTTCTGGCAGTCTTTAAGAGTGCTGCAGAGCTGGTTTAACTGGTCAGCCATCTGTACAAAACTTCTTTAAAAACATTTTCTGCATATAATCCATAAGCCAGTTCCTTTCTGACAAAGCACAAGCTGTGACAGTCCCATATTTTATGCACAGTAAATCTCCTGTGTTCCTGTAGATCAATCCATCTGGTATAAATTAGAGTCTCTGTGAAGAGAAGTATTGGATTTTTGGGGGTCTTTATTCACCACAAAGGAAAATGTAAATATACTCTTTTTATTTTTTATTCATCACAGAAGAAAGTGTAAATATACTCTTTCTCTTTGAAAACTGAACATGGAAAAAAATATGGCAATGCACCAAAGGAAAAAGAAAGGCACAGCATTAAAAGCAAGCATGAACATACCTTTTTTTCCTACTGTCTGACACAACATACAACCAGAGGGCATGTCATGTCTTTATTTTCTCTCAATAGCACAACTACATTCTGCATATAAAACCCTGGGGAGAAATTACTATAAAGAAACTTCACAAAGTCCTGCACCAACCTACCACATGGCTTTTTGATCTGCAACAGGGGCTTTTCCCAGCATCACAGAGCACAAGCCATCAGATGCAGATTTAATGGCCAAAGCCCCACCAGCTGCTACTCGTGAGAACAGGATTTGGGCTGTGCACATGTTACTGTACACACTGAAGCACCCAGGCAAAACATCACTCCCCTACAGCTGAGCTATATCAGAAGACTCATATCTTGTGCCACTTAGAAGAAAAATAAGCTTTTGCTAACAAATGCAGCCATGATTACTTTTTGTTGCAGAACAGAGATTAGCTCAGTTGTTTGAGGCATGGTGCTAATAGCACCAAGACTGCAGGTTCAGTATGGGCCATTCCCTTAATAGTTGTGGGTCCCTTCCAAATCAGAATACTCTGTGATCTATATCTGTGAATTGCTAAATAATATTTTGAAAACAATGTTAAAGGACAATTTTAAACCAATTCTTTACCCTACAGGATTTCTAGACCTCGAAACACAAAGAATTACCTTCAGTTTTATTTTACTCATAGCTTATTTTCTCAGTCCAGCAGCTTCTGAGAAGTACAACATTGATACTGCTGGGATAAGCTGTAGCACTTGAGACATTCCCAGATACTTCACTGATGAACACAAACGAGAATCCCCCAATATTATTGATGTTTAAGGCTAGTGACAACATCTCTATTACTAATATATGTGCCAGCATCAAAAAGATGATGGTCATCTCAGATATAGTTAATGCTGACAACAAATTGGTAGCATTGCCACGAATTGCTAAAAGATATAACTCAGGATCCTGGAACTGACACAAGGGACGGAGACATTGCTCCCCTAGAATGGCTGCACTAAGAGCTGCCAACACTGCCACAACATTTCACTGAGGAATTAATGCCTTTTTCCCTTTCAGGAAATGTAATTGCCTGCTCTCAGAGTCTGTCACCCAAACAAAGAGAGTGAATACCACACCTTGCAGAACAGCCCTCAGAAAGGCTGGTCTGGGATCCGTGTGGTCCCTGGGGAGCAAAGCTGGCTGAGAACACAGTGAAGCTGTGTTTATTCCTGCTGAAGGGGTAAAGCAAGGGACTTGCCTCAAGCATTTACCATGCATCCCTTCATGAAACATGTGGGGGGAAAAGCCCTCTCCTGAACATGCAGATTCCTCAAAACTGTAAAAGATTGTCCATGCTAGAAACCCAAATTTATCCTCAGCTGCATCCAAAGCAGCATGGCCAGCAGGACCAGGGAGGGGATTCTGACCTTCTGCTCTGGTAGACCGTAGCTGCAGTGCTGCATCCAGCTCTGGGATCCCAGCATAAAAGGTTATGGACCTGCTGGGGAGAGTCCAGACAAGGGCCATGTGTGGATGTGACAGCCTAATCAGAGTGAGAAAACTGGGTAAGTTTTCCCAGAACTGGCTTGTGAAACTTTAGGGAGTTGAAGGTAAACAATGATGGCTTATTATTATAAACAACCTGCAGGTGTTGTTTTCCTACTTTCTGTTTTCTTGTTTTTCTCAAAGACTGTTTATAAGAAAGGAGTTTTGTTAATTAGCCAATCAGGTGAAATGTATTGATTAATTGATTCATCAGGTCTATCTGTATCAGAACAATGCGTAAAAGAGGATCTGAAGTAAAGATGTGGGATGCTGTGCAAACCAGCCTTCTGGCGAATCTGTGTAATTTCTTACTGAACAGTGACAGCCAAGAAGATGATCAGAAAGATGGATCACTTCTCCTAGGAGGACAGACTGAGAGACTTGGGATTTTTCAGCATTGAGGAGAACAGATTTTGAGGAGGCCTTCTGAGAGCCTTCCAGTACCTAAAGAGGGCTACAAGAGAGCTGGAAAGGGACTTTTCACAAGGGCGAGTAGAATCAAAACAAGGTAGAATGGTTCAAACTGAAAGAAGAGGAGATTTTTATTAGATATCACTGAAAAAAATGTTAATGTGAGAGTGGTGAGGCATTGGAACAGGTTGGCTGGGGAAGTTGTGGATGCTCCATCCCTTGAAGTGTTCAAGGCCAAGTTGAATGGAGGCTTGAGCAGCCTGGAAGTGACTTGAGCAATTTGGTGGAAGATGTCCCTGCCCATGGTGGGGGTTTGGAACAAGGCGATCTTTAGGGTCCCTGCCAATGCAAGCCCTTCTGTGATCCTCTGCAATTGTTTTTCTGAGGATTATAAAACCAGAGAGGGTCAGGAAGCAGTAAAACCAAAGTCAAAATGTACATTGAAGAATGTATTATTACGTATGAAAAGATATATTTCCATCTGTATGTGTCTCATAGTTATGATTTCCTCCCCACTGCTTGTGGTAATTACACACACATGTACTAAGTTGCAGAGCTCAAGGAAAGCTGCATTTCTTCACACTGCCCTCTGTTCACTAGGGTTTTGCAGGTTTTTTTGTGTCAGTGTCTGACAAACAGTGCTGCAATTACCCAGGATTCTGGTGAGAGAAGCAGAATACTTCTGCAACGTCCCTCAGTGTGGCCAGGAATAGTTTTAATTTTACAGATGAGCATTTAAATATGCAGTACCCTTTAAATCAATGTACTAGGTACACGCATTAATAATTCACATTGAAATGCAATATAAAATGTGGCAATGCTGCATATTTAATCCAATATAGTTACACCAAAACTGAGTTTGGCCCACTGTATTGACTTTTGCAGATAAAAACAGAGGCACAAATAACCCAGAAGCTGAGAGGGGAAAAAAAGAACCAAATATGTTGCTGTGGGGAAAATATAGCAAAAATATACCAAAAAAACTGGACAAAAAAGTGTATGAAAGAATGGATTGAAACCTGAAATACAAAACCTTTATTTCTGTGTAAATACAGCATTTGGAAAGTGCTTGTGCCATGCAATGGCAATGCTTCCCTTACAGATACATGTGTGTTGAAAAAGAAGGGCAAAAACCAGCTTGTGGTAAGGCGGGGTGAATGTCAGCAATAACTAGGTTCACTGCAGAGAAGTACACCTAGCAGTTTGGGCCTTTTGTTTTAATAAGCCCTCTGAAGCTGGAATTTTCACAAGTGCTTTTAAATCAGCTCTGCACCCTCTTTGTTGTATGAGGACAGCCTGTGTGCGCATCTATTACCACATGATGAATGTCAACGAAGGCAGAATGCAAATTCAAGCTGCAGCCAATTAAGACTGGACTGGAAGACGTGTCAGGGGACTGTGGAGCAGCCGCAGCTCCCTGCTCGTTACCGGTGAACCCGTGGTCTGTGCTTTCAGCTGCAGACTCACATGCATCCCCACCCCCGAGTCACAAAGCAAACACACCATGCACTGAGAGTTTGCCTCGCCAGGCATCACCAGGGACCTGGTTTGCCAAGTGCTGCACTGGGAGGGATTGCAGACCCTAGCACAGCTGAAATGTGAGATCATTTCTGGACAAGAGAGTCCCAAAAAATGAGCGCTCCCCAGCTGCTTGAATGCATAGCTCTGGGAGAAAAATCATGTAAAAAACCAGCTTGTACTGAGACAAAACAAAATTAAGCAGCTTAAACCATCTTAGAGTCTATATGGTTGCTGCTATCTTCTTGAACCTTGTAATCCTGTCATTGGCCCCCTGCATCACCACTCACTTCGTTTTCATGCTTAGCACTTGCCAGAAGGATCTGTTTTGACACAGTGAATTACTGGGAGACAGAAAGCTTTGCCCCAATCAATAAATTAAATATTCATATTCCTCAGCTATAATACAATTTACTTCCCCCAAGGTTAATAATCCTTCCATGTAAAATTACACATACAAACTTCCCATATTGTCTTTCCTTACCCTATTGCCAGGCATCACATAATATTTGCAACCCCAAAGAGATAAAACATTCCAGCTGCTCTAAAATGTTCAGAAGTTAACTCACAAGAGTCACTGTGGTCTTTGCACTTCGTTCTGGAGTTTTAGTGACACTAAATAACTCACAGACAGAGTATATTAGCAAGATTGCAGAACAGAGGAACACAAATGTGAACTAATCATCTAAGACAACACAGTAAGCAGCAAATTATTTCAAGACAGGTTTAAACAAAAAATCTTCTCCAGATATAACAATTGATCAAGATGGTATTTTGCATTTGGATCCCAATAGATAGAGGAAGAAACCTTTATGGAATAAACAACCCTTTCCCTATGGATATTTCATATCAGCATCTCTTCCTCTACACCTATATTTTCCAATGGCCCAGGTGGCTTTTCTGAGAAAGGAAATTGCATTGGACAAACAGCCAGAAGCATCCAGGGGAACCCTGGCACTTGTAAGTTCAGATTTCATGCCCCTGGTTTATGGTTCAATGTTCCTAGGAAGCTGGCTACTGGTACCTTACCTTGTGGCACAGAGGCACTGATGTGTCATGTTCAGCTGTGAAAGTAAAGTTTGCATCTCTTTCACTCACAGCAGCCAAGAGGAATTAGGTACAAACGGATGAAGGCATGCTTAGCCTCTCACTGGGAGCTAGTACATCATTGTTCTTTGCTTATACAAGCACCTAATTTCATAAAAGGTCATCACACACGCACATCTATATATTCAGCTACAGCAAAAGTTTCTGCACATTTGTAATGCTGGGCATTGCTGCTCTACAGGTAGTAGTAGAAACTCAAATAGGGGAGTACTGGGCCAAATAAAGAGGCCAGAAGTAGAAGCTGGAGCTTGCTGAGAAGGGACAGTGAGAATACAAGGAGATCTGCCTTCCTAGAGGCTACCAGTGTGAGCAAGAGGGGTTACTCATTGCCTCAGAGACATTTCAACAAAAGTGTTGCTTTCTCTATCCTTCAGGAGACTGACATTTCCCTTACTCAGGAATGAGCATTGTTTTTTGGGTGCACCATGGCTGTGCCATGGGTAGTGCCCCAGTGCTGTTTATCCCATCTTTGGCCTGTCCTAACTGAAGTGGAGGATCAGAGTATTCACAAGGAGATGAGACTAAAACCAGAAGAGATATGTTGTTCACCCATGCACACCTGCAAGGCCATGGCTTCAACTTACTCAGTACTCTGAGTGGACGCTCCTGGGGCGGAAAAATGCTATTTTTTATTGTCTGCAATAACAATGTTTCCACTCCAATCTCTACACCTTTCAGTATTGAGTTGGCTGTAATAGTAAAGACTATTACTATTAGTAAATAGTAAAGTATTAGTATTTGTAAATAGTAAATTACTATTAGTAACAGTAAAGACTACTACTATTAGATAGCCAGGGACTATCTGGCCCTGCTCTATTCCCACAACTTCTCAGCAATTTAAGGACTCTGCTGTATGGCCTCCAGTGCAGTCTCTTGCTGTACTGTAGCAGCAGCAGGCCTGGGATAGGGACAGTCTGCCAGGTCTCACCAAGTCCACCACCACGGCATGATGCTGGGGCTGCTGGAGGAAGGAGGAAGTGAATGACTAAAGCGCCTCTTGACACAAGGATCTTCAATCAGCAACTAGGGACCAAAGTACATTGCTGTAGCATGGAAACTATGGAAAGCATGGAAACAATGGAAAGCATTTCATGCACTCGCTGTATGAAACCTGTATTGCCATTTTCCCAAAGCAAAAGCTGTTTTTATGACTTTTTGTCATGGTTTAACCAGGAGGTGAGGTTTTGGGAAAGTTATGGTCAAACCAATCTTGCAGCTCCATAATGTCACACAAATAATGCACTCTTGCTGGGTATGCTGGTTTTGTCTGAGGTACAGTTAATTTTCTTCACAGGGGCTGATGTGTTTTGGTCTTGTGTTGAAAACAGGCTAATAGTATAGAAATGTTTTTGTTGTTGCTGAGCAGTGCTCAGCCTACTCAGCAGGTTTTCTGCTTTTTGTACTGCCACTCTGGCAAGGGAGCTGGGGTTGCTTGGGGGGCTGGGAGGAGACAGAACCAGGACAGGTGACCCAAACTGACCAAAGGGATATTCCAGACCATGTGACATTATGCTCAGGATATAAAGTGGAGAGAAGAAGAAGAAAGGAGGGGACATTTGGAGTGACAGAGTTTTGTCTTCACAAGTAACCACTATGTGAGATGGAGCCCTGCTCTCCCAGAGATGACTGAACACCTGCCTGCTCTGGGAAGCCCTGAATTAGTTCCTTGTTTTTTCTGCTTGCATGTGCAGCTTTTGCTTTGCCTATTAAACTGTTTTAATGTCAACCCATGAGTTTTCCAGCTTTCACCCTTCTGATCCTCTTTCCAGTCCTGCTGGTGGAGGAGTGAGGGGTGGGGGAGGTGGGGGCTTGGCTACTGGCTGGGGCTAAACCATGATATTGGGATAGTGGCCAGATACCCACCCTCTTCCATGGGCCTCCTCTGGTGCTATATCCCAGACCATCAGCCCCTCATCCATTCCATTGCATTTTGGACAAGTTTCCAAGAGCAGTGACACAGGCAAGCTTCCTGCTGCAGACAGACAGAGGTTTTCACTGACAAGTTTGCTGTGTTCAGTTATCGTTTCCATTGATGCTTTCACAGATCCTAAGTTAATGTATTTTTCTCCTGTCTAGTGCAATGACCTGTATTAAGTTTTTTCATGCAAATCAATCATCTACTTATTTCCCTCTGCAAGTACTGCCTTCAACAACAGATTGATATTCAGAGAAGTCATATGATTAGGCCTTCATCTCAGAGGACATTGTAGCATCATTTTCCTCCCTTTATCTCTGTCCTTAAGCAAGGATATCTCCTTTCTCAAGGATAAAGAAAATGGAAAGGAGAAGGCTGGCTTCCTGAAATTTGGCCCATTTGAGAGTTTTTATACTTAAGCTATTATAAAAATAATTTTTTCTACTCACATACAAGGCTACAGTCACACATAGTTGCTTGTCTTGGCTACTACATCTTAATGATCTCCCAAACTGTTCAAACATGTTGCCTGGAATCTCTTGGTGCCTGGACTGGCCGTGGTGCCTGGCATCTCTTGGCTGAATATGCCTGAGCACTCACACTTTGGAAGCATCGTGTTTTAAATATGCCCTTGTGCCGATCAAAGGGAAAACATAGTTTCCAGACATGACAGTGAAGCCTCAGAAAGAAATTCTTTGAAGGAAGAAGTGGCAGAGGGAAGGTTAATGAAATGTGTGAGGCAGCAGAAAGAATGTTCTATTTATCTCCAGTGCTAGTTGGGTATTTACACTGAAGAGAATAAAGAAAATTAAAAATTAATAAAGCATTAGATACCAGACATTGAATCAGAATTATGGTGCTGGAGCAGTGTTGTTTGGAGAATGAAACATTACACAAGCCAAAGATCTGACCACAGTTGGGGTAGAACATGGATTTCATTGAACATGGATTTCGTAGTACTTCTCTCTGCAGCACTGCTCCTTTTTTTCCCTTTTTCCTTTTTTCACCTTTTTTTTTTTTTTTTTTTTTTTTTTTTTTTTTTTTTTTTTTTTGTGGGAAAACAGTCTCACTTTCATTGTAGCTATTTTAATGCACAAACTTGCACTCCTCTGACAAAGGGCTCGGGCAGAGAACGCACACCTATCGCTGCATAATCAGGCGTGGTGACTTCAACAGGAGTGACGCATGGCCCAGTAACCCTTGCTGCTCCTGGCTCATGTCTCCAGCTGCATCCAAGGGCAGGTGCCAGCCAGGGAATCACACCTGCCCTAAATGTTCAGGGATAGGCCAGTCTGTGCCAGGGTACAGGAGCTGCTGCCTCCCCAGTATGAGTAATGCAAGACACCTCTCTCCTGCTGCTCAGTGCTGGAGTCCTGCCCTGGATCTGTGCAAGTACAGCAGCACCTGCAGATTAGCAACTTATTCAAAAATGTGAGAGTTTATATTTTCTGGTACTTCTGTGTTCCCAGAGGGCAAGGAAGGTACCTAAATACACAGCCCAGTAAGACAGAAGAATTGAGAAATACAAAGCCATGTTTGATGGGAATGTATCATTGTTTGACACCTGCTACTAAGGTTTTTCACACTAGGAGAAAAAGGAAGAACATGGCAGGCAACACCTTCAGTCTGGAAACACATAAATCATAGAGCTAAGTGGCTCACAAATACCACCTTTATTTAATGTTGTTGACAAGAAATCAAGGACTTATCTAATACATGTTATTCAGAAATAACTCACAAACAGTTTGTAACAACCGCTGTTCAAAATTCTTTTGCTGTGCTTCATCCAGCTAATGAGCCCAAATCACTGCTTTGGTCATGTCAAGTGTTGGACTCAGATTGCTGTTGCAAATTCATCCATTTAATAATTTCAAAAACAGTTTCCCAACACTGTTGCAAATTACTGACATAATTCCTGCACATCTGCACTGTGGAGCATAATCTCCATTTTCAGAGCCAAGCAGTGCTGCTCAGAACCAGTAGTCAGAAGCCATGGCAGCTCATTTCAAACCCCACAGCCTGGCTATCACTGTTCCCCACCATGGGGACCTCCACTGGATGAACCAGTGGGACAGCTGGAGCTGGACAGCAGAAAGATGGTGTTTCCAGTGTAACCTTGTGTGTTGTCCTGATTTCCTGTGCAGGCACCACAACGCTTACCAGACGGCCACACACACCTGATCCTTGTTGCCAAACCACAGGAAAGCCCAAAGTGCAGATGCTTAGCTCAGGGGACACTTGCCAGACTCACAGATTGGGGGTCTTGGGGTCCCAAGACTGAGAAACAGTGAAACACTGCTAATATTCACATGAGCTGAAATTAACAGAGGGACAAGTATAGAGTGGGATCATTCACATGAGAGACCCAAACCTGCTGATAATACATGGACTCCAATATTTCTGGCAGTAATTTCATTCTCTGTGTTTTATATAAGATAAAATCTAATGAAAATGGAAATCTTATGAAAAATAACTCAAAACAAGTGATGGATTATAAGAAAGAATCAAACAAAGGCTGAAAAGAAAACAGGGTAGATTTTCTTCTTCTTCCCTCCTATGCTTATATAAAGAATGGAATGCTTTAAATTGTGAAACCATTTCTTAAGCAGTTTATCTCATAAAACTCATTATGAAGCTTAAGTTGAAAAAAGAGAATATTTTAATTATAGTGACCTTCTTTAGAACTGCTTTGAAAATTATTGGAAAAAGGCATTATCCAGGAGCTACATGTTCCTCCACCCCAAAGGAAAGGAGCTTCACAGGATCCGAAACAATAACTGAACTACATTGTGAAAGATAAAAACTATCATTACAGTAAAACATTTAATTGAAAAAAGCCATGAGTTTTGGTGATGTTATAAGCTTCCATTACTCAGGGCACACACCAGTTTCCCATCAAGCAGGATTATAAAAAACATTATTTTCTGGAAAGGTTAATTTATGATTGCCCATATCAGAACATTTTCATGTATGCATGTGTGTCTCAAAGCTGCTTCATTCATTGCTGAATATTGGTTTAGATCAGAAATTCATCCATTATTGCCATTTTCAAGCTCTCATTCCAAACAACTGTAATAAAAAGGAATGTAAAACCATCTTGGATTCTGCTTAAAGAGGCTGATTTTTGGATATATTTAACATGTTCATATTAACTGAAGTTCATTTTAACAGAAGTTACTTCAGGATCTTCACTAGGTAATCATTGGTATCCCCTGTTACTGACAATGGAGTTGTTACAAGATGCTTGCCTTGGCCATGAGGCAGACAGGGAATGTGTGAAAGTATTTGTTGCACATACATTTTCAGTTTACAGGAATTGTGCATGAACAAAATCACACTTTCTTCAATACTTAAGAATTTAACGCTAGAGACCCTACTGGCAAAAAATGGCTAATAATCAAGTTAGATTAAAAAAACCCCAGAATGCCATTATTAATGTATCCAATCACACAGAAATGCTTGAAATAAACATATGGTTCTCTGTATAAAGCCTTCATAAGCATTTCTCAGTATTTCATTCAATATTTCTACCATACAAAGAATTAATTAGTATTCTCACAGACGTAAAACATTTAGAATACTTTTTAACTTCTGCAAAATTGTATTTCTGTGCAGGCATAATTATAATGAAATATTTTTGCTTACTTATTTTACTACATGCTAAACATAGCTGGTTTTGAATTCCAAAAATTAAACCACTACAAAAGTCCATTTGAAGACATTAGTGCTACAACCAAAATATAAAACTTATTCATATTTTTCTTGTTCTGAAGTATTTAGAGCTGAGCTTCAATTGGCAAATGAGTCAGCCCTTGTATTGGGTCACTGTCTCTTATTTTTTTGATTTATTTCTTAGGATGGAAACTCTTCACTGATAAGAAACTGAGTCTTAGAGCAGAGCTAAATAACACATCTGAAATTAAAACTGCTGTTTGAGATTTTTACTATTGAGACATTGTACCTCTTCTTTTGCAGCTGTAATGCTCATAATGGAAAGGTATGAAGAGGACAAGAGTTACAAGGTGGGTCAGTGTGGGTGCCAGGTTCCTGTGGACATGGGCACGCAGTGGAAATGACACCGAGAGAAGGCTGCCAGGCAGGAGCAGGCAGGAGTGTGACCATTGCTTCAGCTAGCTGCCTCCAGCAGGCTCAAAACTTTCCAGAGAGACTTTCCCAGGGGTTGGTGCAAATATTTCCCCATGTGCCGCAGCCAGAGAGCAAGGGAAAGCTGGAGCCATGGAGGCTCACTGCATTGCACCCTGTTAAACTGCTGTCATACTGCTGGACTGTAAAGGCAAATTTGGAGCAGAGGGGATGGATTTGTAGTTTGTGTGGAGGTCTCTGGTGAGGTTTAGTAGCTGAGGACATATTATTGTCCTTTTGACGTTTTTCTCTTTTGTATGGAAATAGCTTCAATCTCAAAAAGCAAACAAACACAAACCCCAAAAGCAAAAACCACCACCAAAACCAAACTTTGCAGCACCCCAATATCTGAAAAGTATTTTCCTAATAGTCCCTGTCTGCCTAAAGCAAATCTCTGAGAACTAACTTGTATAATTCCACCTTTTGGCACCTCAGGCTTGTTGTATCCCATATATTCATCCCAATTTAGTTACTGCTTGCATCAAGCCAGTATTAGTCTGGTATGTTTAATGTAGAGAACAGAGTGAGAATCTCCTAATGTTAAACATAAATTCTATTTATGTATTTTCAAGTGATCAAGTTAATCTGCCTGTACATCTTCAATGTGACAGACACTAATCCACCACAGCAGCTCAAACCAGCCCCTTTAAAGAAGATATTCTACACCTAGAAGGTGCAGAGAAGTGATTCTGCATAGATCCATGAAAATAACAATAACTGCCATGAGGATTTACGGAAACTTCTCAATCATAAGGCACCATGAAAATGGAGCAGATGATAAAAGACATTCCAGCCTAGTTTCTAGCAAAGCTTGTGAATGGGTTCTTGCTAAGAAATGTGAAAATGCAGGACATGATGGCAAAGTGACTCAGAAAGTCTGGATTATAATGCTATTTGTATACTTACTCTTGATGATAAATTAAATAAGGTTTATTCAAGATTTTCACATAGCTGTACCATATATTGTGACCATAAAAAATTCACATATTGCCTCAATATAGTACTCCTTCTTAGCAGAGGATAAAAGGAGTCTCCTGTCAGGTGTACATAGTTACCTATATGGGCACAGTTTGTCTGAAACACTGAAAATAACCAAATTTTTGTCAATCTGTTTTTTATTACAGAATTAAAAATAAATTATCCCAGGATTTGGTAAGGGTTTTTGATAGCTACTTTGGGGGTTTTTGAGACCAGAGTGCTGCATTATGAATTTTTTTTTTTATCCTGAAAGAGTGTGCTATAGCCAAACAGCTTGAATCTTGACAACAGTTTATGTTTGGCAGATGATTTTGGAACACAGCATGAGAAACACTATCTATTTAGAGATTAATAGAAAAGTAGAGTGAAATTTACTTCTAGATAATTGCTACATTTAGATTATAAACTATGCAGCAAAATACACCATAGATAGTCATAATTTAATACTAAAGACTATACCATATTCTGAGTTACTTTTATTCATCTGCCAGAAGTGTTTCAGAATGATAAAAAATTCATTTTGTCAAATGTGAACATGCCTGAATACCAAAGCATCCTCTCACAAGACAGTTACAGCTTCATCCTACTGCTGAAAGGCTAAGCATGTCTATCAGCTATTATATTTTACTTCTGAATACCAGGTCAGTTGGAAAAATCTGACTTTACATGCATTAACATACACAAACCATGCATTCCTTGAAGAAGAAGCTGGGGCCCAAAGGTTGCTTCAGCACATTGATTTGTTCTAGAGTTAACAAAGTATTTGTCTGGGAACATCTCGTTAAGTGGGGACTGCAAAAGTGATTTCACTCCATCATATATCCAGTCTCAGGCCTGATTACATTTTATGAACAGATGTAGCAATTGAAACAGGTTAATCTTGCTTTATTCTACCCCATTTTTTATTTTGTATAAAAAGATGTTGGCTTTCCAATGTCTCAAGTTTGCCACGGGGCTTGGTAGCACGTGCTTATATCCATAATATTGTAGACTGAGAAACACAGTAGTGCTTGTGTGTGCATCTTTTAAGACTTTTGCACCATTTGTATCCATCAAAGTACCATTTTAAATTTTTCACTTAGTAATATGAAAATCACAAGAATTGAACTTTCATTTTTGAAGTGCAGAAATTATACTTCAGTAAAGATGTATTTTAGCACAGGCAGCAAGGAAGAATTAAGAATTCACATTAGAATCAGTGACATCTAAAATATATGCACTCAACATGACAGACTGTCCTCTTTCCTGTTCCTGTATCACCTTCTGTACTCAACAGCCAGGACAGATGTAGTCTGAATTCAATCAGTCCACAGTAGGAAAGTGAAATTCCCTTTCCATTGTAAAGGGGTCAGGCTGTGATCACCTTCCTTTCCCCAGAAGCATTAGGCTTTACCCCTTTTCTGTGGCTGGATTCATGGCCTTTCCTCCACACAGCAGACTGCAACTGCACAGGCTTCACCAACAACATATTTCCTGAGCTGTGGATGCTTCCCATTTCTCCTCTCTTAGTACACCCTGCTGCTAGGTCTGGAATTGTTGGGATGTTTGCAAACCTTTGTCTTGGATTATTTCATTGTCTGTACAGATCTTCTCTGCACCAGAGGGCATGTTCCTACTTTCTTCCTAAACCCTGTGGAATAACACCTTGCTTTGAAATGGAAAATGCTGCACTGATTGTACAGACACTGTACTGGGCAATGACTGGATTCCAGTAACTGGAACTGGTAAAAAATACTGCCCTTAGTTTGCCTGAAAGAAAGCCCAATAACTACAGTTGTGGGTCTGGCTTATGGACTTTGTGGTGCTCAGCTGACACTTGTGTTTTTCTCCCACATGAAGAATCAGTGAAATTGTACCCTCTGCAAATTTTACTCCTTTAGTCTTGCCACAATTTTCTCTTTAACTGCCATCTTTCCAAACGCAAAACTGTGCACTTGTCAGAAGCTTGTGAGAGGCGAACACTGCTCTACACATCTTCTGGACTGAACACAGGAGAGGACCCTGCTTGTTGCTACCAGACCTAATTCATTAATTTGTGAATTTTAGAGCCAAAGGGACATTTTCCTATGCAAATCTTATTATGACAGGCTCTTTCCTCCCATCCTTTAGGAGATTGTTTCCAATGGGCCAGCAGTGATTCTCACTGCCACAGCAATCACAGCCACAGTCAGTCATGTATTTTCACAGACTGAATTTTAAGAACATGTCCCTGAAGGGAGTGTCTTTGAATAGCTTAGTCAGAATTGTATTTAGCAACTCTCTTTTGACCCTGGAACAGAGAGGGCTTGAGTCAGCAAGTCTGCAATGACTGTGTTTCTACAGATTTCTTCACCCAAAGAAAAGTTATGGATGATGTGATGTTTGAGATATTTAATGATGGCATTCAAATATCTCCCTTCATTTATCAGCAAACAGCTGATGTAAGAGTTGCCTTATATGCTTTCTCTAAAGCTAAAACAGAAATCTAGGCCTTTCTTTCCTGCTTTAGATATAGTAGCATTTTGAAAAAGCTGTTCTTTTCCTGGCAGAAGCACACAGTATATCAATAAATTATTTTCCTCAGAGGTATGTGTTACACCTAGTTGAAAATTTAATTTTACAAATAAAATATACTTCTGAAACAAGAGGTGGAGGGCCCTTGATGCTGGGGACTTTTCTTCTCTGATGTTTTTCCTACAGTCCAGGAACAAGAAGATCATTGTAGCTAAGTCCAACCACTACAGTCAAGCACATGTGGTAGTTTCTTGTTTGGTTGGGATTTTGTTTTGGGGGGGCTTTTTTGTGTTTGTTTGTTTGTTTGTTTGTTTGGTGGTGTCCCTTGTATTTTGAGCTACACTACTGCCCAGCACTGCAGTGCATATTCCTACACAAGAGCTGCCAGCTCCTGCATCCCTTGGAAATTGAAAACCAAACTCAGCAAAATGCCAATCAAACTGGAAAATAATATAATATGCAACACAGAGTAAACCACAAGAAGCTCAAAACCCAAAGGACAATGAATGCTGAAGAAAATCACCACTTTTCTATGGAAGAGTATTCTTCATTAGGATGGCATCACTAGCTGTTACAGCAGTCAAAGTAAAAATGGCTACAAACACATCAATATCTCAAATGATACTGTATCATTCTTTCTTCCTATATGCACAAGAAACTTAAAATAGATAACTCTATTAGTGCTTGATTTTTACAATGCCTTGTTCCTGCCAGCCCAAGATTTCACTCTCTAAAAGCTTTTTAAAAGGCAGGCTTCATTTGAGCCTGGCTTTGTTCAACATGACGGCTATCTTGTAAAATTCCCAAGCTGGTGACTTTAATCCTTTCTTGATTTCAGAGAGCTTCTCGTAATGAGAGAATTTTAACCTTCCCCTTACCTGGCCACCTTAGTGAAGCAGGAGGGACCATCAGCAGAGAGGACTCATGCAGGGTACATGGTTTACCTTTTCTCTTACAGGTTGGTAAAGAAAACTCTGAGCCCATAGTGAGCCCTGAAGGGAGCAGAGAGGAAATCTTTTTTATTGCACTGGTTAATTTCTGAGGAACCTGAGGAAGCCAAAAGGGTTTCCACACAATCTGGGATGGTGCCTGATTAGACCAGCCTGCTATTCCCAGCCATAAGCTTCTTCCACAGGTATCTCTCATGAAAAACAGCACAGACTTCACTCCACGCAGCAAAACACGAACTTACTCCTATCTAATTAGTCTCAGTGGAGAGTGAATCTCAAAATGTCAGCTTCTGCAAGTCATGCTGACCTATATCAGCTAAGAATCTCCCTTCTAAAGGCTCTCAAGAGGACATTAAATGGATTCCAGTGTGACATTCTCCATCACAGCTGCCTGTTCAAGGAGAACTCTATTGTAAAGGGTGAATGGGGAAGTTAGTGCAAGGCTGCAAACACTAAGTGCTTCAATGTCTAAATATCATCTTTTAGGATATTTCTATATCAGCAGTACCCAAGTCAGAGCTGTGAGACACAGCTATTTCTCACCCATATGCAGAGCAATCTCCAACACTGTGCAAACAACCCCTGCTTTTGTTCATTTTCTTTTTAGTTATTATTTTTTCCTTAAGAGTTTTGGGTAATGAACTCAAAGACGAGAGAAACACCCTACTCTACCCAGAAACGGCAAAACAGAATCAAGAGCATGGGGAAAGCATTTACAAGATTGTTCCATTATTTTTTGACATAATGCTCCAGAACGAGTCTTATCTCAGACCTTCTCCATTCCACCCTGCGTGACACGTAGCTTCCACCAGCCTTCATTTGGTACTAGCAGTGGCCATAGACAGATACCCAAGTCGACAGCAATTGCTGAAAGCCACAGCTGGGCTCCTGTCCCTACTACCCAACTGAGTCTCTTTGGATAGCAGCTCTTCAGAGTTTGCCAGACTGTCACGCTTTGCTGCTGCCCACATGCAGAACAGTCACGTTCTTTTAAATCATTCTCAGAAGCATTGAGAAAGGACTCTGCTGCTGTGGTTTCCGTATAAAGCATACACCTTGTCAGGAGCTGGCGCAGGCAATGTTACATTTGCTGTAACACCTCTCCTGATTCTATCACTTCAGACAAACATCACCCAGAGTTTCTCCCTAGCTTCTCCAAAGCACAGGTAGCCGGACTAAGCTCTGCCTGCAACTCTCATCCACCCTGAGTAATGGGATGCGGAAAAGGAAAAGAAGTCCTCCCATTCCTTCCCACCTCCGTACTGCGTCCTTTTCTGCCTCAAGCCCAGTAACAGCCAAATGACACTCAGCTGCTTCTTGGTGTACCCACAGCAAAACTGCTATTTTACATCCATGGGAGATGGAACTAAATCAAAGAGCCCAAACCCAGAGCTGAACCCCCCAGGACCATGGTGCACACTGGTCTGAGGGCTTTCTTCCATGTGCCACCAAGGCTGAAGATGCTCTGCTGCAAGCTAAACCTAAAAAAATTGGTATTCTGCTTCTAAAATCAGCTAATTTTTCCTCCTTGACTAGAGAAATGAAAGAGATTACACAATTTTTAGAAAGAGAGACCAAAAAGGAACTCCAATGCCCCAGGCAGCAATGCTAAAGCAGATGGTAAGATGTGCTGCAGGGAGAGATAACCACAAGGATTATAACAGCAAACCATGAGTCCTGACTATTATCAAATAACTGCTGAAGTAGAAGGATCTGTCTGAAATCCAGTGACATACGGACTAAAGCTGAAATTTACAAAAGCTATGCTTTGTTGATGCTTCCACAAGGAACATAGACACAGCAACCACCAGAAAAAAACACGACTTGACTGCATAGATTCAATAGGCTACATTTAAAAGGATTTTTGGTGTCAGGTTCCAAGAACCAGTTTAAAAAACTGGAGACCTATTAACTCAACAGCTTGTGGGAAATTAGCCTGGATAATGGCCACTTATGTCAATACTTGCACAATGCCCTTGTGAAATACAGAATGCCCACCCAAAACCACCTGGACACCCGCGTGGGGGAGTGGCAGTAGCAGATGCTTTTCTCTTTAAGACCGAAAGGCTCAAAGCATTAGCAGCTAAGCTTTGCCTGGACTTCATTTAAATAAAGAGTGAGGGTGATTTTTATGGGAATCGTGCCCTCTGTTGATGCAGGTGAAACACTTTACTGAGATGGTGTTGCTGGCTGAGGTATGCCTCAGTAAGATATGTTCACAGCTAGGAAAGGGTTGTTTTTTTGTTTGTATAGATTTTTAATGATATTTTTCAAATATCATTGATATTTGAAATACCACAGCAGACATCACCTGAAAAGGTCTTCATACAAATGTATTAACCTGGAAAAGTTTTTCTGGTCACTACTTATGAATTTTCCTCCTGGGATGAGCGTGAGAAGAGCAGACCCACCTCCCTCTGGTGACTATACACCTGAGATAAGAATAACAGTGTATTGAGCAAACAGGAGCAGACAAGGCCACACACTGCCATGAGAGTGAGTTGCGCCATTTGCAGGATTTCAGTGCCTGAGTTAAAAAACAGAGCAAGAATGAGAAGACTAGCAACAAATTAAATTTATGTCACAAAATATCTTCACTAAGCATCTGCATTTCCTCATTTGTTCCTTCAGACATTTGTCTTTTCCAAATCATACTTCTAACAAATATTGTCTCCCCCAAAAAGTCAGAGGAGGCAATGAAACTGTTCAAAGGTACTATGTCATATTCAGCATACCGAATATGCCAATATAGCAATACAGAACACACATGAATTTTCTTTTAAGAGTGTTTTTTAAGCAAGGCTTAAAGAATATAAAAAATAATTTCTAAGCGAGTATTTTATCCCCCGGTACATAAGACGGCATTACATTAGCTCAGGTTAGACATACAATTAAACCATGGGGGCAGCCCCTCCTAGCACTCTTTTTGGCCTTCTACTCTGTAGGCTTTTCTAACAAGACCCAAGTGTTGTGTTCATTAGGGAGATTTCTAATGGCATTCACCCCAAACCTTTCTAAAGTCTCACTGCTCTGTGCTGGTTTTGGATCCCTTTATTCTACATACCTCTATATCCTTTTTCATGTTTGCCATGCTTACTGGAGCTGAAAGCCACCCTTCCCAGAAACCAGCCACAGATGCATTATTTAATATCCTGTGATATGTATATTTTATATTTTCATTTTTTTAAAAAAATGTATTACAAGCAGTGATTTCAAACTTGGTGCAATTCTTGGATGCTAGTTTCAAGCAGATTGGCTGCAGGGTATGTGCACAGCCACACACTTGGATGGAAAAAATCTGAGGAGTTCTGTAAAGACTTGCTATTTCCTTCTGAGAAGTGAATATGTTATCAGAGATCGACATAAAGCTTGGGAAACAGCTAGTGTGGTTCAGACTTACAAACTTAAAGCCAGGAAATCTGGCATCTGCCCAACAACAATACTGGCTGATTCTCAACAGGAAGGGAAAAGTCTCATAAGGATCAAGGAAACTTTGGAAATGTTAATTAAATGTTGAAGTTAAGATTTTAAGTCAATGCACTTGGCCTGACCTCCTGTTTGCATTGCTCTCTGCCTAGCAAGAGACAACCATCTGTTATGCAGCTGCACTGGCTTTCCCAGGCCTCACCACTTCTCCACAGGAAGACAATATTCATCACCCAGTGCCCCCATGAAGCATTCCTGAAAGGAATGGGGGAGGCTAACACCTTTCCCTCCTTCTTTTCTTACCCGCCTTGTCCTGGGGTGGCTGGGACCGCTGTCTCACAGCCTGAGGACAAGTCCTGCTCACCCTGCTCAGATAAGAAACATTAACATGGAGAGAGTTTCCAGGCTCCAGTCATATTCCTGAAGATTTATCATAGAACAAGGGGAAAAGGAATACCAATTCCCAACTCTTAGAGACTCCAGTGTATACATATGGGGAGACCTTATGGCGTTTCAGTACTCAAAGGGGGACTGTAAGAAAGATGAACTCAAACTTTTTAGCAGGGTCTCTTGTGATAGGACAAGGGATCATGATTCTAAAATGAAGGAGGTTCAATTTAGATGAAAGTTAAGAAATTTTTTACAATGAGGGTGGTAAAACACTGGCACAGGTTGCCCAGAGATGTGGCCCTAGTCATGACAGAGGACTAGATGATTTTAAAAGATCTATTCCAACCCTAACCCTTCTGTGTTTCTATGATTGCCGACAAAAATGTATCCTGTGATGATGGCTTTGCTGAGCACAAATAATGAAATCCAAATGGAAAAGGATCCTAAAAGTTCACCGTTGCAATGAGACACTGCAGTGCCACTGAAAGCCCCATTGCAAAAGAATTATCTCGCTCAAACATCACAGGTGTTTTTGGAGGTGGTACAGGAGCACATTAGCAAGAAGGTTGCTCATAGAAGGCAATAATAGATGCACAATTTCTTGCTTTCTTGCTCATCTTGTCAAGGTTGTGTACTTTATCTAAAAACAAATATAATTGAAAAGTATATTCACCCCCAACTGTTATTACAGAGCTCACTTACATTTGCTTAGGATAGATAATTGCAATATATCATGCTAGACTGTGCTCCATTAAACATTTCCACAGTCATTGTCATCACCTTGCAAATACCCATACTGCTTTATTTACAAAAGTTTGACATATGAGTAATGCATGAAGGGAGAGTGTGCTAGAGACAAAACAGGCTTCTCTGTTAAGCCTTTGCCTGAGAGGAGTCTGATCAAACATGCTTTCCCATGTTCTGTATTAACTGGCTGATTTCTTTTTAACCTTGAATAGTGAGATAGTCTGGGAGTCTAAAAATCTCATTAAATAATTAGTCATAATTTATCAACTTACCTCATCAATATATTCATTTGTTTCATAGATTGTAAGGAAAATCTGGAGGTTTCTAATGCAAATCTCTGCTTGAAACAGAGTTGATACCAAAATTACATGAGATCTTTCATGGCCCCACCCAAAAAAGTTTTTGTGTATCCCCAATGATAGACACCCCAAAGCATCCCACAACAGCCTGTTTTAGTGTAGACTGTCAAAAGGAGGAACCCTTTCCTAGTACATGATGAATTTCCCTTGGTGCAAATTGTGTCCTTTTATCCTTATATCTTGAAAAAGGCTCTGTCTCCATGTCCTCTATAACTCTCATTAGGTATCTGGAAACAGCAGCTAGATCCCCATCACTAGATCCCTAGGCTTTTTACTGCCTGGTGAACTCAGTTCACCTCCCAGGAAAGCCAAATTCAGGTGTGTTATGCTGCATCTGGCCTCTTTCAGAGTGCTTACTGAGGTGACAGGAAACACATTTTCATTCACCTAAACCATCATTTTAGAGCTAACTCCTAATTACTGCTGACTATCAGGAAGATTGATTTTAAACACCAACTTTTTTCCTCAATAACCACGATTCCCATTCTGGTCCCATGTCAGGAGCAGCAAAACAAGCAGAGCACAAACCACAGTTATTTTTGCTGCTCCTAGCACAGCCAAGCCCAGGAAACAGAGTTTCTCTAGGGACAGGACCACCCTGTGAGTCTGCCAGGCCAAGGAGTTGTGGTTGCAGATGGAAAAAACAGGAGTCTGCCATGATATGGGGTTCTCAGAACAGCTTGTGCTTTTTCTATGCCAGTACTGATCTAGTCCTCCTCTTGATTGCCTCACATTAGGAAGACACTGAGAAAAAAAACCCTGGGCACTTGATTAATAAGCATTTTGGAGAAAAGACTGCCTTTCTTACACTTCCATTACACCAAGCAAACTTCCAGATCTTAAACAAGGGATTTGTAAATAAGTAACTATGTTATTGGGCATATAAGAAAATACTACATATATAAAAATTCCTCAAACTTCTCTTGCATTCGGAGCCATCAATGGCTAAGCACTCCTCTCAAAAGAAATCCTGTTAATTTTAACATTGGGTTATGAACACTAGTCTCTTCCCTGTTTAACTCAGGACAGATGAGGTATCTCTGCATCAGCTGTTCACACTGCTGCCTGTGTTATAAATGCCAGGGTGATCGGATTTCTCCTGCTTTTTTAGATATTTCCACTGTAATTTCCTAAAATAATAAAAACATTTAAAAATTATGTGGCAGTATAATTAAAATATAAATTATGCCCATAAAATTATGCGGCTCAGCAAAGCCATCATCACAGGATACATTTTTGTCGGCAATCATAGAAACACAGAAGGGTTAGGGTTGGAATAGATCTTTTAAAATCATCTAGTCCTCTGTCATGACTAGGGCCACCTCTCTGGGCAACCTGTGCCAGTGTTTTACCACCCTCATTGTAAAAAATTTCTTAATTTTCATCTAAATTGAACCTCCTTCATTTTAAAATCATGATCCCTTGTCCTAGTACCAGTGGTTATCCTTAAAAGGAGATAAAAAACTGACTAAACTTCTTTTGAGACAGCTCTGTTCCAAGCCCTTTTGTTTGCATTGTCTGTACCATTTGCTGACCATGCAAGTGGGTGAGTGCATTGAGAACAACTGGGTGCAGGGAGCCCTGTCCTGCCCCTGCTTGCATGGGGCTGGGCTGGCTTCCTGTGCCTACACACTCCTGGGAGGCATGAGGAGCAGCCATATGCCCCTGCTGCACTTACATCAGGGGCTTCCCATCCTCACACCCTGAATAATTACCAATATTATTCTTTGCAAAGGAAATAATTTCTTGGAACGACAATAACATACATCTATGCCTTATTCGGCACATGGCAGGCAAAAAAAATTTAGGCTTTTCAAAATGGGAACTATTTCATCTCATATCCTCTCTAGTTCTTTCTTTCACCTGAGCTTTTTTTAAATCACAGATGAGTGCTAATGGTGCCCACCATACAAGAGTGCAGCACAGACAACACTGTAGGCAACCACAGTGTGTCCTTGTGGCCAAGAACAAGGTGTCCTGGGGGGCATTAGGAAGAGCATTGCCAGTAGGTCGTAGAAGGTGATCCTGCCCCACTCTTCAGCCCTGCTGAGGTCACATCTGGAGGGCTGTGTCCACCTCTGGGCTCTTCAGGACAAGAGAGACATGAAGCTCCTGGAGCAAGTGCAGTGAAGGACTACAAAGGTGATTAAAAAACATGAGCATCTGTCATAGGAGAAAGAGCTGAGGGGACAGGGCATATTCAGACTCAAGAGATGTTTGAGAGGGGACATCATCAATAAGTATCTGAAGGGTGGGAGGCAAGAGGATGGAGCCAGGCTCTTCTGAATGGTGCTGAGCAATAGGACAAGAGGCAACAGGCAGAAACCCATGAAGTTACAGGTCTAGTTAGAATTTCACTTCAGTTTGCACTTGAGATTGGTCTGTATCCTAACATCTGTTGCAGCTGAAATTTCTGCTTTTCCTCTAACTGGCCCATATTACAGCACTTTGGTCAACACAGGGGCAGGTTGCTTGATGAAGCTGTGACACACCCATATCCATCTGTGGAAAGGTCTGGAGAAATCCATGGTTGGTGTTGAGCAGGGATTTGACCACAGACCCCTGGTGTTCTCCAATCCAAAGTCTGCTGCGGCTCCCAACACCTCCTTCCGATTTCCCCAGTTCCAGCTTGATTCCCAAGGCAATTTCTATAGTTTCCTCTGACAAGCACTGAAATGAGCATCAGTTGTGCTTTTGTGTGGTGTCCCATCAGCATGTGCCCAAACTCTGTGGCAAAGGCAACTTCTAGAGATGGCAGGGCTCAGTATCTTTGTTGTCAGCTTTTTGGTCAGCACAGATGGTGGTCAGGGGTAAGACAACAAGAAGAACTGTTTGCTTTTGGATTTTTTTTTTTTTAAGTGTGGGAGGAACTTCTATTTTAAAAAATAATGGTGTCTTGATGACTGCATTACACTAGATTTCAAGGAAGAAAAACGTCATCTTCAAGCTGTAACAACCCAGGACCTAATCTTGCTTCTTGCTTTCATTGTGGTCAGAGCTTAGCCTGGGGCTGAGGGCAGACACCTCCCCTGCCTTCATGCTCTGTGGCTTTGCTTATCCTTCTTTCCCTTTTATTCATCTTCAGACACTCACACACACATTACTGGAACTGTTATGGTTGCCATAATACCCCTTTCCTGCTCAACTACCTCTGCCTTTTCCCCTTTCAAGTCCCCCATTAATAACCCTCTCCTTCATGACACTATTGTAGTCCCCATCATCAGAAATACTGCTAAAGCCTGTGCTTTACTCTGCAGAAATCAAGGAGCTCTTCTTCTCAGGCCCACATGCCACTGTCTCCAGTTATTCCTATTGGTCTTTATTTTCCATGGCCTCCACTCCCTTTGCAATGTTGTCATGACAAGAAGTGCAGATAGTGTTTGAGCTGAAGCTGTGCCACTCAGTCCTGCAATGAAACTAGGGTCTTCTCAACAGTGATATTCAAGGGAAAACACATCCCCTTTTCATTTCCCCTGGACAACTAGAACCTGCAGAGCAGACGTTTCAGTGAGCTACACACAAAGATGCTTAGGTCAGAAAACATCATTGCAGTCTAGCTATACGGAATATGCATAGTAATTAACCATGACCGCTCTTTATGGACTGAAGTAACTGGGGCATATCACGGTGCTTTTTATTTGTTTTCCTAATCATCAGTCAAGTCCTGGATAAGGTGAAAAATCAGCTGCCTGTTAAATTATTCAGTTCATTTTCTATGCAGGCTTTATTGGGCAACCAGCATTAAAATTGCAATCCTTAACTATGCTTTAGATAAGAGCACCAAAGAAAAAAAATTTGAAAAAAAATTACATTTTTGCAAATGAACTGTAACAGCTCCAAAAAAGTGCTGTTACTTAATTTAGCAGCACCAGAAATACCTGCAACTCCATATTATTCCGTTTACATTACAATACAAAAAATTCATTTATGTAGCCATACTGACAAGGAGACATTCAAGTGGCTTAAAAGGGTCAATTATTAGATATATTTCAAAATTAAGTATAAGTTTCCATGGGCCTACATGCTGATGGTAACCATCTCTTCAGCAACAGCCACCTCTAACATGCAAGCTAGCTACTTGTAAAATGGCAGCAGTGCTTATTTGGGATTCTTCCAGCAGTGATGCAAGTGATGAAGTCTCAATGTGATTCCATACAAGCTAAGATATCTTAAGGTTCCTTTTGTCTTCTTCAGGATTTGCCAGATGCAGAATTAATTCCATATTGTTTTATCACTTGAAGTCCAAGTAATGCTTCAGAGATGCTGAATAGGGCAGTTCTGTTACAAAAAGCAGAACTCCCTAGAATCATAGAATCATTTACATTGAAAAAGACCTTTTAGATCAGCAAATCCAACCATTAAGCCAGCACTGTCAGGTTCACCACTGAGTAATTTCCCTAGGTGCCACATCTACATGTCCTTTAAATAACTCTGGGCACAATAACCCAACCACTTCCCAGGCACCCTGTTCCAATGCTTGACAGCCCATTCTGTATAGAAACTTTGCTGAATATCCCATCTAAACCTTCCCTGGCAGAGATTAAGGCCATTTCTTCTAGTCCTGTCACTTGTTATCTGGGAGAAGACACCAATCCCTGCCTCATACAGCCTCCTTTCAGGCAGTTGTAGAGAGTGATAAGGTTCCCCTGAGCATCCTTTTCTCCAGGATAAACACCCCCAGCTCCCTCAGTCCTCCTCATGGGCTTGTGCTCCAGACCCTTCCTCAGCTCAACGGCCCTTCTCTGGTCTTGCTCCAGAACCTTGATGTTTCACTTGGGCTGAGATGCCTGGAATGGAACACAGGATTCGAGCTGTGGCCTCACCAGTGCTGAGTACAGGGGAAGAATCCCTGCCTTGGTCCTGCTGGCCGCACTGTTGCTGGTACAGGCCAGGGTGCCACTGGCGTCCTTTAGCTGGCAATGCATCTTACCGAGAACAATGGAGACTAAAGAGGAATAAGTATTTGGTGCAATGAAGTTGTGTTTGATTTTTGGTGTTTTGATAGCAATCTGAGCAGAGGTATCTCAGTGATAAGCTACCCCATCTCATGGTATCATTTAAGCTAAATGAGACAGTTGAACAGTTCAAGAGGGCATTAGTGATAACAACGGGGTACTGCATAGGAATCCTCCAGCATAACCATACCAAGTTAGATGGGGCTTTCTGCCACCTGTTTTTGTGGAAGTTGTCCCTACCTATGGCAGGGTATTTGAAACAGACTATCTTTAAAGTCACTTTTAACCCAAGCCATTCTACAGTTCTTCGGTAACCAGAGGTAAACTCTGGCCCCTTATTTTGATTCCCATAAATACAGACTGGAAAGACATAGATATTTTTCTGCATTGAGCACAAAATGCACAAGTAAAATATTGCTGTCATCAACTCTGTGCGCATTCAGATCACAAAAATGAATGAGGAATGCCTTTTTGTTAAGCTTTAAACCACAGACCCCTATGTCTATTGACATCCTTTTGAAACCTTAATCAAGGAATATTATCACTGCATTTGCTGTCTCTCTAAATATGGTTTATTTTCCTCACTCTGGAAGAGAACTCTTCAGCAAGAAATGTATGAACTGTGTACTAGGACCACACCACCCTTGTGCAAAAGGTATCATATATAAACCACAGATATGAAGATTAATTCTGTTCACCATAGCACAGACTTGTAAAGCCACCAGTATCAGCCCTTATTTAAGGAGAAAGATGTAACTTTCTGATCTAACTTAGCCTTCTCCAGGCTCACAGCATACATCTGTTGTTTCTATCATATTGAATATACAGGGTGAGTACTATCATTATGGTAATAGGTTACTTCAATCTAACCACAGAACTGTAAATACAACATGTATTTACAAAGTACTGGGAAGGCGTCCAGATTAGCTCAGAGCAGTGCAACATTTAAATGGTGTTATTGTGCACACTTAATTTAATACCTGACATTTTAGTTGTGCCAGAATTATATGCACAGCCTGCTACTGCCATTCAGTGGGAGATACTGATATAACACTGGAATAGCATAGATCTAACTTTGCCTTCTCCAGGCTCACAGTATACATCTGTTGTATGTCAGGGTGCCACTGGTGTCCTATCATATTAACAAAACTTGTTTGTTTAACTTTATTGGTCTCAAGAAGATCATACAGCAATGAAAAAAACCTGTGGCTTTCTTTTTATCTTACCCTCAGTAATGCTGTAGATTAGACACTGCTTATTTCCAAAACACCATGAATGTCACAGAGAAAATTATTTTGAAAAGTTGGGTTTTCCAGCATGCAGCAGAAGCCCCACTACATACTACAGCTCTTTCATAACCCATTTGGAATATAGGGTTTGCAAATCAAAGCTTCTGCAAAGCACAGAAATCTGTTCAAGAAGTTTGGGAAAGAGGGTATTTTTGTGATTGTGAAAGGTACCCATGCAGTTAATCCATATCACAACAAATGATTGTCAAATGATTGCAACACTGTTCCTAGGTTTGGCTTCAGCTGGAGCTAATGTTAGTGCACAACTTTGTGTCAGGGACAAAAAAGATCTTGCAAGAGCTGTTGTTTTATCAAGACAGTCAAGACAATCACAGAGTACAAAGGTGATGAAATAAGAAATGTTTCCTATAGGAATGTGCCCCCTGTTGACGGAGTGACAAAACTATCCTTTGTCTCCTCAAAAAGGAAAAGAGCCCAAAAGTTTCTCTCCTCAATTAGGTGAAAAGACACCTCATAGGACCTGGGGGACTTCACCTCAAACTTAAGGATAGCTAACTGAACATGAGCCAAAAAAATTCCGCCTGAGCAATTTACTAGAAAAAGAAGAGAACAAATCAAATAATTGCTTTTGGAGGTGTTTTACTGGGAGCAAGAACCTCTTGCACCTGGCTCAGTATTTATCTGTAAAGAATTTTGTTATTTTGCCTTTTATTAAAACTTTTTCGTTTCCAACACTACCACAGAAACCATCCTGCTGATTTTATGCCTTTTAAGGTAGCTGTGCTATCTTGGTTTTGAAATAGATCTCCAAGAGCTTATGAGATCTGGTTCAAGGAGACTCCTATATCAGTTTCCTAATGAGCATGTGCTGTATATCACAGTAAACTGCAAGTGGTGATACATTGTGCTGATGATGAATGCCCCCACTCACTTACTCATTTGACTCCAGCAAGGCACTGGCCTCATTGGTGGGAGTGTCAGGATGGTGAGAAATTGTCCTTGCATTGCCTTGTCTTGCCTTGCCTTGCCCTTCTCGCATTTATAATGATTCTATTATGCTACTTGTTAATTAATTCTTACTGTATTCTTCAAGCACATACTTGGGAAAAAAATATGCATCTTAGACATTGAAATCATCCTAGTTTGAGGTCAATTTATCCTAGCTTAATGTATAAGTTTTCCTACAAGCAGCAGCTTGCCTTCAACAAGACAGTAAATTTCTTAGAAGTCCTGTATGTCAGCCTAAGGATTTCCACATGTGCAAGTATCAGCAAAATAAACATTTAAAAGTTTATCCTGCATGTAAAGGTACATGATTAAAATTGTGCTTCAGCCTGTACTAAATGGGAGCCTGAGTTAACCAAAGGAGTTCTAAGATAGGGTGTTAGCACTGTTATTGCTATTTCAGCAGCACTTTTAACTGGAATAGCAATGCAGAGTGTGAAAGAGGTACTGTGCCCTCTTCCCATCCCACTGTTCTCCTCATCAGGCAAAACCATCAGCAGGCCAAAACCAGCTTCTGGATGGGCAGTGATGCTTCATGGCTGTCCAGCTCAGCTACAAGGCATTGAACTTTGCATTGATCTTGATCGTGTAAACCACATGGTTAGGTGTGCACTTAACACATGGTTAGCTTTTGCAGAAGAAGGCAAAATCTCTAAACCACTTTGCATGAATAATTCTCCCCCAGGAAAGAGAGAAAGACTGACAAACCTTGATCTCACAAGATAGCATGTATATCTCTGCAGCAGCGTCGTGAACATTTTTACTGACTCCTCAGCAAAAGACTGAGGGAAGATACTCTTTTCCAGAATGTTTGGGATCTGAAACTCCTGACTTTCAGAGTATAAAAATCTGTGTGCAATTCTGCCTTATATCCACAGGTGTCAGTGAAAGACCAGCACTTCTAACATTTGTGAGGCAAAAAACCACTGAGTTGGGTAGAAACATAGAAGTTTAACATAGCTTAACTCTACGACTGTAGGCTCATCACCTGGAAAACATGCAGTTTTTAAAAGACTTCAAGAGACATTTCCTGGCAAGTTCAGAAAAAGCATTTCTAGAATGAGGCAGGCTGAGCAATTCAGCAGAGCAGTTCCTTTCCACACTGATCAAATCCTTTCCTTTGTGGCATAAAACCCCATCTCTTTTCATTTAATTCCACAGGGCAGACACCTCCCATTTCCCCATCCCTTAGCTCCTTCCCTGTGCTGAATTCCTGATGTGTTTTCCCTTCATTTCCCTGGACTCTGCAGGTCTAGGCTCACACTCTCTGTCAGCACTGGATAGCTCTGCCTCATTTGTACTTTTCCATGCCAATTCCATACAGCCACCTAGTGGCTCCTGCAGCCCTTCAAATTAAAGCTTCCCAAAGTGTTGCTACTCTGAGTGCTGCTGGAGGAGTGAAGGAGATGGGAAGCTCCTTAGATGTGGTTGTTTTGCAGTTCCCACACCCAGCCCAGGTTCATGGCATACACCTGGCTCTTTCAGTAGAAAAGGCAAGACGGGTCCTAAGGAGAACCGTTGTGGCAAAGAGAGGGAACCGGTCCTGGTAGCTGTACCAAGGGACATGTGATGAGCTGCACACTCCGTGGGGTCTGCCTGTGCAAAATGCTGTGCTATTTGCATCTTTGTGATCTCCATTCAGGCAGGGTTCCTTCCCTTGCAGGACATCCCCTTGCAGGAACTACCTGGCACCATTTGGGGATAAACACTCCTACACATGAGTTACAGATGTAAACCACCTCTTTGCCGTGAGGGAGAAAAAGATGCATGGTCCTTCTTCAGCAGATCACTGCTCTGCATGTGACCATACCCCTAGCTGTGTGAGCAAGTATTTCTGACAGGAACACACTGTGGTGTAGAGTCACCCTCTCTTGTCAGAACAGACCTACAGATCAAGCTGGAAGACAGCTACATGGCTTCTCTGGTCTTTTCATGATGCAGCTGAGTGTGACCTTGGCTTCAGATGAGAGCAGTGCTGCTATCAGCTGCTGAGCAGGCACAGTCCCAGCCAGGGACAGGAGGGAGCTCCTTGGGGCAGCACATTCAGCTGCAGGATGAGGCTGAGCTGCTTTGCCTTGGACAGACATGTCTTGTGCAGCTCTTGCAGATAGCCAGGAGCTAGGATTGCAGTGTTTGCCAGTCCAGGGCCTTCAGAGGTTTTAGCACTGCAGTTCTACAAAAACTAATAAAAGGCATGTAAGCATCGCCCCCCATCCTGCAGAAACTCTCACTTCCATGAGATCTTACTTTCCTTGATTTAACTTTTTTTAAATTTAAGTTTTTCAAAGAATGCAGAGAATTTGAGAATTAGGAAAGAACTGAGATGGATGTTACCAGTGAAACTCATGAAAAATTGTAACCGTGGTGCTGTTAGCATGTTAATTGAGAAGAATAATTATGTATATGGTCATTTATAAAGTGTGAAACCTCTAGCTTGCAGGAGAAGGGGATAAGATGCAATGCTTCAATCATGCAAGTTGCTTAAAGAAATGAGAAGGAAATCCTATAGAGGAACATGGGAAAGTGTTCCCTGAATTAAGGAAATAGTATATTAAGAAAACTTCCTGTTGTGTAATGGAAGTTAACATAAATTCTTGCTTTTTAAAAAAATCAATATAATATATGAATGTATTTATAAATGCAAATATAAATATTATAAATAGTATAATATAAATATAAATTAACTATACATATTAAATATAAATATAAATATTATAAATATTCTATTATAAATATTATAAATATTATAAATATTATAAATATTATAAATGTTATAAATATTATACCACCGTGAAAAAATAAGTTTTGAATCTGAAGCATGGTAAAAGTTTCCCAACCAAAATGACTGTTCATGAGATTTTATGTCAAGTGTAAACAGATGTAGAAATACATATGATAACTACTGTATCTTTTGAAAACTCCACTTAACTTCCAACTGTTCAAAAATCCTTCTGATGTAACTGGAAGAGCAACCAAACCAACACTACAGTCTGTGCAGACTTATATTAATCTGCACTATTTACTGTCAGTGAAGTAGTTTCATGCCTAATGATTTACAAACAGTTTTGATTACTGAAAACCTCTCCAGCTGCCATTCTTCATCAAAATCTCTAGAGCATCTACAGAGAATTCAACAGAAAATTCATAATTAATGTATTGTATTGTCCCATTGAGCTAATTTGAGGTTTAGAGATTCTTTTTATTTGGAAGAAAAATGTTCCATTAGAACAAGGTCCAACCCCGTAAGTCTTGCAGACTACTCCAATCATGTGTTAAGAAAGAGAAACAAGTTCCTTATAACTTCTCTCTGAGGTTGTTTCTGAGCCCTGCAGCTCTGGTCCTTCACAATCTCCAAACAGTGGCCACCTGTGCACAGGTGTTGAGCTGAGACATTAAGCAAATATCTGAATCCCCAATCTGTGCACAGCCCTGTCTCACCACCTGGCTGAACTCTTCTAGGATTTCTAGGGTTCTTTGCACTCTTTTTGAATATGCAAAGAATAAAGCAACATTTTCATCTGAAGTCATACATCACCATGCGGTTATCTGTATGATTCATATGTCTACAGTCAATCGGGTGTAAGGAAACATTTGCCTTTTTAAGCTGCTCATAGATATCAAAATACAGCTCACACACCACTGCTTTGGCTGGATAGTCAACTTGGTTTGATGTCAGCTGTGCCCCAGGCACGTTCAACAGAAACAGCGTTGCAGAGGAACAATGCTGTGCACAGGATGGAGGTACCTGTCAGGGCCACAGCTCCAACAGCCAGCATGACAAGTCCTACCTGATCAATCTAATGGCCTTCCAAGATAGGGTGATAGCATCAGTGGACAAGGGAAGGGCTACAGATGTCATTTATCCAGACTTCAATAAGGCCTTCAACACAGTCCCTCACAATATCCTTCTCTCTTGAACTGAAGAGAATTTGTGATCATGTTACTCTCACTTATATTCTGCATTTCGTGTGACATCTCCTCTGCTCAAAGGGGTTTTTTTTAATTCATGTTTTTGCAGTGCCTCATAATATTCATATGATGCCAAATTATCAGGTGAGAAATGGCATGAGATAGAAAGGTGCCAGCAGTGTGTGGAACTATGGGTTGGGAAAGGAGGATTTCAGGCTAGTGGGGAAGATGAAGAGATTGATATGTACCCATAAGATTTACTTTTTTGAAGAATATTACAATCTTTTCAGATTGTTATTTAAAAGGTGATGACTACGAAAGTCATATGGAACCTGAAAATAGACATTTACTTCCATAAAAATGGTGGAACTACTTAATTATCTACTTATTTCACTCAGTGCAGAAGATAAAATACTTCCATGATCAAGTTTTTCCAATGGTAGAGCTGAAGGCACAGTCTTCTCTTTCTGCCTTGACCTGAAGCATCAGTTTTAATGTCCATCTTGTTAAGAACAAAATCTTAATTCAAATGAAATGTCTGAGGGGGGGGAGTGAGGGTGGTGTTACAAAGCCATGTTTTGCACACAGATGAGTAATTAAACTGCAGTGGATATGATGGCTCTCTTTTACCTGCAAGATGACTCCCTTTCATCAGGTAAGTTTGCAAACGGAGCACAACAGAGCCTTAACATTAAATTTGTCTCTAGGGGTTCAAGATGTTTTGAGTTATATCAAAGGAAATAGCTCCCACAGTGAGATCACAAGTTGCATGGTCCAAAGCTGTCTTTGTTATTGCACAGCTGGAGGAGAGATCATTGAAGTTACATTACAAGAAAGTAACAATGCAAAATTTAATTATTTATCTTCAGTCTTCTGTAGGTATGCTTAAGACAGGAAAGATGGATACAAATCTGGTCTTCTGCAGAGAACAGAAGCACTGACCAATGGCAGAATTTAAATTGTGTATGGACTGATATATTATTAAAAAGCCTAGATTTTAATACACTCATATGCCCTTCCCTCTCTTTTTCTTCTGTCTAAGATATATGTGTAAGTCTTCTAGTTTACGTGCAGACATTCTATGTTTAAGGATAACAAGAAATTTCAAAGAGCTCTCTTTTTCCTCTTAAAAAACACTGATGTTTATTTACATTTGCTGGGCATCATGATTCTGATAAACAACAGCAGAGTTAAAATGCTGCTTATCAGAACTCTACACATATTGAAGTGTTTTGTACCTGAAAATTCAAAGGAAAGAGCAAAGTTTCCAACAGCCAAACCTCATAAAGTGTACAGGTGTACTTTTTTGTGAGAGCTTTTTCTCTGTCATGCTTCATGTAGATCGTCTTTGCTGGCCTCAGCATTTCCAGTGGAAATGATCCAGGAGTAAATCAGACATTGAGATTAAATGAAGCAGAAAACAAAACAAATTGCACATGAACAAAGTACTGAAGGGTACGTAGAGACTTCATCAACTTTGGTAGTTGCATGGTCAAGGGTTAGAGGTAAAGGGAAGAAGTATTTCCTTTTTCAGTAACCATGAACAGGACCTGTAGAGTTCAGGAGGGTGGATTGCAAGCAAATAGGATGGAGTCAGTTAGAAAAATGGAAAACAGTGAAAAATGTTGAAACCCAACAAGTACCGGATACTTTTTGTCTCTAAAATGTATCTGTCTTCATTAAGCAAATAACACGCTGTAAAGGAGGGTTAGTCTGCAAAGTATCCAAAGTGAATTGTCATATAATAAACTCTTTCTTTTCAGTAATCTCCCTCCAGGAGTTGGAAGGCTGCTTTAGTTTCCCCACCTCCTCCTGCTCTCACTGGGATGAACAGGAACTCTTTACCTAACTTTTTCTCCTATTTCCTATGCTCCAGCTACAGCTATTTAAGTCATCCTTACCAGGAGTCATTAAACGAGTTTATGTCTGTTTTATAATCAGGAGTTAAAATTGGACACTTCCATGCTGCTCAAATTGAAATGCTGCATGTTTTAAAGAAGAATGCAGCATCTTTAAAGAAAGAAGTTGGCTTTGCAAAAAGGATTGGGTAAGGGGCAGGAAGAAACTGAGAGAAAATCGTGAAGATGAAGAGCAGGAAAGAGAGAGAATGAGAAGCAGAGAGCAGAACTTCAGCCTGAGAAATAAAACATTCTAATCAGAATATAAGTAGGAACTGTTTCTCCTTTGGGGGTATAATCAACAAGTACACAGTTACAAAAAGGTAAAGTTGTGCCTTTCTTCCTGACCCAGCTGCCCAGTTCTAGCTGTTCCTTCACTTGGTGGAGGAGCTGAGCAGCTGCAAATTGAGCTACATGAGTGGGAAAAAAAGGAGAAAAATAAAAGTTCTTTTCTCTGATTCAGACTGTGGTCATTTGAGTGCAAGTGCTGGATCAAATGGGAAGGAAGCAAAAGAGGGGCTGGGAAGGACAAAAAGCAGTGACTGTGAGCTAGGAGAAAGCACATAATCCTTCGGATAGTGGTTTATACTGACTGAAGGGCTGCAGCATCATTCCAGAAGTTAAATTATATGTGCACCATGCTCAATAGGAGCTGAGAAGTAAATGCAGAGGACTGCAATTCTGCTCCTCCTTCAAAGTTAGATTATTGAAGGCTTTGAAAGACACTCAACCCCAAAAAATCCAGGAGTCAAGTGTGGATAAAGAATCTGTTCTGGCCATATTAAAAAATACAGACTGTGTTCAGCAGCTACATTTTTGATGGAGAAATCTCTGAGGCTGTACTTCTAATATATTTTTTATAGCATTCTATGGGTCCAGTGTTTGGAATGTGATGGTAAAGCCAACAAATATCAGGAGCATGGGACATCATACTTATGAGACCTAGCATGGTTCAGGTGGACAGAATCACTGATCAGTGATGGTCATCTGGGAAGAGGAAGCTGGGAAGGCAACTCCAAGTGACTTAGCTGGGAAAATTAAGCATTAGCCATCAAGCTAGCATGAGGGTCCTGCGTGTGTGTGGCTAAAGGTTCACATTTTTTCTTTCTCCAGAGAACAATTAATCAGGAACAGAAGTGTGTTAAATTGCTGACACGATGAGTTGGAGACCAGGTTCACCTTAAACTTTGCAGGTAAAATACCTCCAAAATGCCTTTTATGCCTTCTTGTTTTGGAGGCAACATGGGAAGGAAAGTTTGACATGCTTTCTCTCAAAGACTACACTATTGTTTTTATTAAAGTATGTTGTATGAGTTCACAAAACATTAATGTGGTTCCGATTAATCTGCTGAAATGAACTTCAAAGCCCTTACAGGATCTATATTCTCCTTTTATCAAAGTCTGTTTATGCAAGGTGTCTTGAGAGTACAGAGCACGGAAATTTGTCACTGTGGATATGCATTCATTGGTGTTTGTCCTTTCCTATTTAGTTCATTTCATAACTACTACAAGTTTTCAATCTTTGATTCTGAAAAGAATCAGGAATTTCCCTCTTCTAAGTCCACTCATTTTCAGGCTAAGTTTCTCCTAGTTATTTCGAATCCCCTTTTTCTTATGTTTCCATAGTTAATAATTTTAATAGTTCTTTTCCTTCTGACCTTGCTGTTCCCTTGTTGACGTGTTTGTGGACAATAATCATATTGCCTCTCAGCTTTCATTTTGCCCGGTACAGCATGTACAGCACCTTCAGTTGCTTCCTGTACAATGGGCTGTTGATTCACCCTTTACTTAATAGCACTTCTGTATGCCTGCTACAGGTTCAAAAGAACCTTGACCAGGATATCATAAGTCATGTATGGAATAAATGCCTTTGGATATGAATATTAACAATTCTTCATTCTTGCAGAAAAGATCTTTCTTGAGGCCTCCTATGGTCATATCTGTCTCTATTACAGTTGTGACACTGAACCTTGTCATCAGCAGTACTACAGATTTCTTGCCTCCCCTCTTGTGAAGCCAGAAATGTTCTCTGTGAAATGTTAGCTTTCTATGTGTAGTCCTATTGGTTCCAAGGAACTTGAATCAGTCCAGTACGACCTACATTCCCTGCTTCTACTGCTCCTTAGTAAGAATATATTTGATATTTCTTGGATTTACTCATCAGTTCCTCTTAAGTCTTAAATTCAAGGCAGAGTTGCTGTCTTACTTATCCAGATAATGTTTTTGGTTGACCAATGATCCAAAGTTACATTTTTTCCAGTTTTCTGCTAGCTTGCTGGTTTTTTTCCTGTGCCTTTCCTTCCTTGTGTTTTCAATCATAGAATCACAGAATCAAAAAATTACTTGGGTCAGAAGGGAACTTCAAAGGTCATCCAGTCCCTGCCTCCTGCAGAGAGTATATCTAGATAGAATATATCTTCCAATATATTGTCCTCATCTAAACTGACCTTGAAAGTTTCCAGGGGTGGAGTATCTACCACCTCTCATCTGTTTCAATGTTTCACCACCCACATTGTAAAAAACTTCTTTCTTATATCTAAAATAAATTGACCCTCTCTTAGTTTAAAATCATTATCCCTTGTCCTAAAATCAAATTATCAAAAATCCATCAATCAAAAGCAGTGACTTTCTTAGATTCTGAGTGTCATCACATTATCCACCAGATCATTAAAGATCTGTCAAAAACAAAAGTCCATGTTATATCCTATGGTCTCCCTAACACTGATTCTGCCTCCTGCATCACCACCAGCTGTGGTTCTACTTGATGTTTCCAGTACGAGCGCCACCAGCCACACTGTTTAAAACATCCTCAAATTTTATACCACAAAGACTTATGGGGACTTTGCTACCTTTTTTCATTTGTGAATACAGAACCATCAAGGGGTAACCAGTGGGGTACTGGACCATAAGCTCTATGAATTCATCAAGACCAAACTGACATCAACTGCAGTTCATAGAATAGAATATTCCTTGTGGTAGAAGGGACCCACAGATATCATCAAAGTCCAAATCCTGGCCCTGCACAGGACACCCTGAGAATCACACCATGTGCCTGAGAACATTGTCCAAATGCTTCTTGAACTCTGTCAGGCTGCTGCTGTGACCAGTTCCCTGGGGAGCCTGTTCCAGTGCACAGCCACCCTCTGGGAGAAGAACTTTTCCCTGATATCCAGCCTAAAGCTCCCCTGAAACAACTTCATGCAGTTTCCAGGTCCTGCTCCTGGTGACCAGAATGAAGAGATCAGTGTCTGCCCCTCCTCTTCTCCCTGTGAGGAAGCTGTAGACTGTGATGAGGCCTCTCTATTGATTCATTTTGACCTCCATGATGTTGCAGACCAGGCTGTAATTTAAGTATGCATACATCAGCCTGTACCATCTCTTTGACCAGAAACAGGGTCTGCTCTGTCACTCCACACCCATGGACCCCTTCAGTAGAGACCCCTATTTCCTGAAGAACCTTCATGACCACCCTAAAAGATGCCTCTTCTGAGGTGGGAAGTGTCCTTTTATCTTCTCTAAGAGAACTTCCAGTGATCTACAGAGGAGACAGAGTTTGCACATGTTTTGAGGGGCTGAAGATGTTCCTGTATCATGTATAGTAGGGGCTCTCCAGATAGTGAGAAGCAGTGCCAGTATAGTGCTTCGTAGCAGCCTGCAAAGAGAATGGACATGCTTCCCTGAAGCATGGAATTAATCAGCTTTTGCAATGGGACTGCCAATCTCTGCATGCACCTGTGGCTCATGCATTTCACATCCTATAGTGGCTGGAGACATTTCTCCTTGAATCATCAGGGAGATATCAGTCTCCTGCACTCCATTTTCCTGTAAAGCAGCAAACTAAATGTAGGTCTTCTTGCTCCATGCATTAATGAGCAGTGTTGTGTAGCTATTTCCTGCCAGTATCAGCAGTCTGGTTTATGAACTGAAAGAGACCTGGGATTCTGCTGATATTTCTGGGTCCACTTGTCAAAATGCAGACCTTCATCACCCTGAGAATCACACCATGTGCCTGAGAACATTGTCCAAATGCTTCTTGAACTCTGTCAGGCTGCTGCTGTGACCAGTTCCCTGGGGAGCCTGTTCCAGTGCACAGCCACCCTCTGGGAGAAGAACTTTTCCCTGATATCCAGCCTAAAGCTCCCCTGAAACAACTTCATGCAGTTTCCAGGTCCTGCTCCTGGTGACCAGAATGAAGAGATCAGTGTCTGCCCCTCCTCTTCTCCCTGTGAGGAAGCTGTAGACTGTGATGAGGCCTCTCTATTGATTCATTTTGACCTCCATGATGTTGCAGACCAGGCTGTAATTTAAGTATGCATACATCAGCCTGTACCATCTCTTTGACCAGAAACAGGGTCTGCTCTGTCACTCCACACCCATGGACCCCTTCAGTAGAGACCCCTATTTCCTGAAGAACCTTCATGACCACCCTAAAAGATGCCTCTTCTGAGGTGGGAAGTGTCCTTTTATCTTCTCTAAGAGAACTTCCAGTGATCTACAGAGGAGACAGAGTTTGCACATGTTTTGAGGGGCTGAAGATGTTCCTGTATCATGTATAGTAGGGGCTCTCCAGATAGTGAGAAGCAGTGCCAGTATAGTGCTTCGTAGCAGCCTGCAAAGAGAATGGACATGCTTCCCTGAAGCATGGAATTAATCAGCTTTTGCAATGGGACTGCCAATCTCTGCATGCACCTGTGGCTCATGCATTTCACATCCTATAGTGGCTGGAGACATTTCTCCTTGAATCATCAGGGAGATATCAGTCTCCTGCACTCCATTTTCCTGTAAAGCAGCAAACTAAATGTAGGTCTTCTTGCTCCATGCATTAATGAGCAGTGTTGTGTAGCTATTTCCTGCCAGTATCAGCAGTCTGGTTTATGAACTGAAAGAGACCTGGGATTCTGCTGATATTTCTGGGTCCACTTGTCAAAATGCAGACCTTCATCTCAAAACCCACCTCCTAAGACACTTTCTATTATTCTGGCTTTGTTTTTTTGTTTGTTTTGTGTGTGTATGTGTGTGTGTGTGTGTGTTTGGCTGACCAGTTTTCCATCAGTCAGGCTTGTTTATTTGCACAGAAGTGTGCAAACTTTGCACAATGCAAGCTTCACACATGCCACAGGCTGTAGTTCTTGTCTGCGTGCTTTTCCAGACAATTCATATTTGTGTTAACTGCTCCTTAGGTCAATGTCCTTAATTCTCTTTAAATTGTTTTGTATTTTCTTGTGATATCCACCTTCTTAATTTTATTTGGCAAATCAGGTATGCTGTAAGTGCTGAAAACCTGCTTCTTTACAAACCTGCCTGCTTGAAAGGAAGACTGTTGACATTTACTTGAGTATTGATTAACCCATTTGGTTCAAATCAGAAATGAGTAGACCTCTGCAAGTAAAGTTACATATCAAAGCATGCACTGTATTTATGGAAACAAATACAGATAACTGTAATTTCTAACACCAGATTCACTCTGAAAATAACTTTGAAATATATTTTAAGATCTCACTATATGAGACCATTTGTCAATTTTGTGTAAAACTCAAAGGATTCCTATAACCTTGAGCTGGACTTTGCCTCTATTCCACTTAAAATTCTTAAAAGTTACACCTATGACAATTAAACTCTGTTGTACAATATTTGATTGTAGTGTTCAGCAAGCCTACTGGAATGACGTCAAATAAGAAGAGTTTCAGGAGGTTCAATCTAATAGTGTTTCAATATTTAACTGTATTTGAAAGCCAGTAGGAATCCTTGTTTTAATATTAAACAGTCCAGAATAGCCAAACAGCTACTTCTAAGCTTTTTGTGCTTTGTTAGATTAAGAGCTACCAGCAGCTCCTTCAAGGTTCACTTTTGATTTGCTTTCGATAAAACCGCTGAAATCTTCAAGCCAAGACAGAATGCCTGACTTTGCTCCTGCTGTTAAAGGCAAATAAGCATCAGGGTCAACAGGACTGTGCTTCAGTGCCTCCCATACCATAAAACTAAAGACAGATTAAAAAAGTGCTCAAGGCAGTCCTTGCCTTTCCTAGAGGAGAACAGCACTGTTCGTGTGGGCAGTATCCTATGTGCTCATGCTTATCTGAGCCCTACTTTGAAGTACCTATACAGGCTGTATACCTTACTTTGACTCCTTATACAAAAACATACTTTACTCCTGGACTCAATTTAAAAATCCTTAGGACAACCATCTTCTGGAGAAAAGAAGTATGTAGGAGGAGTAAAACTTAAAAAGAAGAGTGACACTTAAATTTTGAATGGAAGATAATGCTTGTTCACTTTCTCCCTAAGTAAAATTTTCCCCCAGACATTTTACACTGCCATTAAACCATACAATCAGCTAATTACCTATAATAGCACTATTATTTAACTGGTAATTTTTTTTACCAATTTATGATTGGAATTCTGCCAAAATCCTCACACGTGAAATGGTGGAATAAAAATCTTTCTGTAAAATGAACATTTCAGCTGGCAAATCATCTACAGTACTGATGCATGAACAAAAGCGACCTTGTCTCATGTACAAAGGATGCTCATTCTTTGGGGTCAAAGTTATCCATATTTGCTAAGCAGTGCTGTAAAATTGTTTAGTACTCAGAAGTCATGCAGATACAACTGTGCTGGAGGCACCACAAACAGTTGGAACAGAGCAGAATGGAGAGGATGACCCTGCATAGCCTCTAATCCACACTGCTCAGCCAGGCTGCCACTCTGTTTACCCACAGTTCTGATCCTTATGCTTAGGTAAACAGACACCAAAGCCTTCTGTTTTGTGGGCTTGGTTATTCTTGTTTGGTTTGGGGGTTTTTTTTTGTTTTTTTTTTTTTTTTTTATTTTAAAAGCATTCTATTTCACTTTACACTTGATAATTTTTTTAAGTCTTAATTCCGCAGAAAGAAGCATAATGTCTGATTCAATAGATGTTCATATGCAATTCATAGTTTTCCCAAGCTCCTGCATACCAGGCAAGACATGGTATTTTAAAATATGTGAACATGAGACAAATAAGCATGCCTATATTTTCATTTTCAGAGCCTTCCACTATATCTTCCTGCTAAGAGAAAAAGAAGAGCAGTATCTACTGTATTTTTTTTTCCTGACACAGCTAGCATTCTGGTTTTGACAAATATAAACTAAAAGGATTTTAGCCTCAGATGTCTTGATAATCCATCATGTTCATTTCAAAGTTTTACAAAAATATGCAATTCTGATAGATATGTCAATAAATAGCCGGATAGACCACAGGTAATTCCATATTCATTCGGGAACTGTCCTATTTATGTGTAATTTTTTCTGACTAGCCAGTTCACATAATCACTTTAAACTATTTAAAATGTTAAAGCTTTAAGCTATTAAACTTTGAATTATTGTTAGTTATCACTTTTGATAACAATAGTTCAAAGTTTTACTGTATGTCATTCTTTAATAAATAAATAAACAATAAAATTTTGAAAGAATACCTGGAAAAAAAGAATCTCTCATTCACCAAAAATAAAGTTTAAATATTTGTTACAATATTGTCTGTTAAACATCAAAATTTTTGGAGTGATTTTAAAACTTAGTATCTTAATTCTCCTTTTTTGAAGTATTTATTTCTCGTTTCTGTTTCCTGTATCTAGAGTAAACTATTCTCTACCGTTTGGGAAAATCTCTCAACAAAAATCCTGCAGTTAGTTAATTTCTGCTCTTTTCAAGTATTTGTAGAATGACGTATACCCAGTTTCCTTTATGAAATTAAATGATTCATTCTCAAATAGGAGCCACACCTCCTGAAATCACAATACCTTCAGACACAAAGAGTAGCCCTGGCTGTGTTCATGCATCTTGCTTTGCCTAGGCATCATCACATTCTCAGGCTGGAAACTGATCTATGAAATATGATTTTGATGTCCATATTGCATCGACTCTCAGTCATTCTTAAACTTTTCTATGCTCTCAAAACTGTCACTAATTCAGGTATGATATGGAGAAGAGACTACACCTGCAGAGCTTAAAATCATTTCCCATTGTATCAGTTATATATTTCTAAGGAATACTGGAATTGCTGAAGAAACCCACTGGCAAATCTGCTCTGAATTATTGACAACAACATAAAAAACCCTTTAAGTCAGCTATTACAATAAATCATGTCAGCTAAGCGTGGTAGAAAGTTACAGAAGAAAAAAATCAAAACTGGTGTAAATTCAGAGTTTTATTAAAAAATAATCCCTTTCAGACAGAGTAAAACATATAATCTTCAAATTTCTGGTACACTATCACTTTTTAGTAGAAAATGTGACCTCAAATATGATCTTATATCATGCATGTACTGTGATGTGATATGATATGCAGCTGGCACTAACACTCCCCAAGTATTTGCATTAAAAAACCTATTTTTAATTTTTTGATTATTAAATATTCCACTTTATTTGTAGTTAAAAAATAAGTTTGTGTTTCACAACTCTCATAAAAATGCGTATGATATCACAAATTTCTTTTTGAGTAGCAGTGTAATTCTAGAAACTGGTTTGTTGAAGCCTTACGTGTTTCAACAGGATACAGGATAAGCAGTGACCTTTCAAAGTGAAATGCAAATTGCCAATCACAATCATCAAATCATCCAGTGGAACACCCATTAAGTTCATCTTCAATCAGACTTCCTAAGAATTGCTTTTTCTCCATCTGGACTGCTACCTTTTGACCTTGGACTGCAGCCAATTCTGCTCAGTAACCTTTACACCGTGTTAGTTATTCCCTTTTCCCACCTGATCTCATTAGAAGCAACTTTCTTCCTGTTTTGTAAGAGAAATAGGAAATCTGCTCATCCAGTGCAATGCAGTCCAAGACAGTCACTGCCAATAAAACAATCAAGCTGCAAAATGTTAGGGAAATTGGAAAAGGCCAAGAATAACATTACAGAAAATCTGAAGTGATGGAAATTAAGAAAAATAATGGAACCCTGATAATTAAGCAGCATTATGGTGCTATTGTCACCTTTTTTTAACCTTTTCCTTTATCCACCCACTGGGTGAGATACAGATGCTGTTTTCAAGGGTAATATACCCACAGTCTGTTGCCACAGATGAAACTGACCTCTTGGAGAAATCACCGAACTTCTGCAGCCTACAAAAAAAACCCTGCAAATCTCCAAATGCACAACAAGAGGCAGATATCTATCTTCCCCATAAAAGGAAGTTAACGCTCCAACCTATATATGTTGTCTTCTCCCACAGCAGTGCAAGGACTAACCCCTTGTTATGTTGATGGGGGTCTGTGCCCCCCATCCCCAGCCGCTGGGCAGTGCTGAGCTGGCTGTTCTCTGGCCAGAGCACCCTGCAGCCTCTCCGCAGGCCTGCTCCCTCCCCAAGGGTTGGTTCTGCCTTCACCAAACTGTGGAGCCAGCAGCTGCCTCTGACAGGTCTTGCCTGCTTCTCTTTCAACCCTGTTTCTTAGGGTTGTCAGGGCTGGCATAGAAAATTAGTTTTTCTTTGGCTTAGTACTATCCTTCCTCCCTCTAAAGAGCTACCCAGTTCCTCCCTCTAAGTGAGGTGTAGCCTAGTCACTGGCTTTTGATTCTTCTGAGAGTTACAGTATTTATTTAATCTTTTTAACTTCCTTGTTAAGGATTTTTTCAGACTACCCCTTTTTATCTCTTTTCCTAGTATAGAAAGGGAGTGTAATGGTATTCTTAGATTTTTTTTTTTTTCACACAGAGAGAATACTGTCCAGGTTTTCCTGTAACATTTAACTAATCCTTTATCACCACAGATATGATGCTATAATGTTCCAGGTATAAATTTCAATGACCAAACAGGCAAGTGAGTACAGATCTATGCAGAAAACAAGAAGTAAAAATTATTTTTATCTACATCATTCTTTCATAAACACCATCTTGTAGCAGAAGGAGTAGCATTACAGAAGACTAAAGTTCAGTTAATTAATTACATTAATTAACTGAACTTTAGATAGCAGTCATGAATAACTCAACATTTCTATTTAGGTGAGTTAAGATCTGAAACATCAAAAAACCCAGAAGTAATAAAAAGTGTTTTGCAAAATAAAATATGTTTAACAGATATGCAGAAAGTAGAAATTATACAGAAAAAAGATTATTGTAAATTCAGCTAGATCTGTTTACCTATGGGAACACAAACTGAAAGAAAAGCATTCGTTAGTATTTGAAACAACAGAGCAAAGGTGTCCTGGTAAACAGTCCTGCAGCAGAAGGAAGATGAACTGGTGGACTTCATATCAGGCAAGGCAGATGTAAATTACTTGTCTTTAAAGACAGTTTATTTTAATGTGTTTCTGTCACAGTACACTTTTGCAGTTACATTTCTGGAAGAGCAGCTGTTGCTGTTGAGTGGGCATCCAGCAGCACTGACTCTGCCATTTCACTGTGCTCCACCTGTCTCTCACGTCCTCAGCTCCACTCACATCTTCCCTGCACAAATTCCTACTCCCAACATATGGCTTTACCCTCCTGGTTACCGATTTCCTCTGTCACAACCGGGCCACCTCTTTTAAAGACCTGAATTTGGTGAAGCCAGTGTCTAAAATAACAGTTTTCCCTGAACAACACCCCCCCGATCCCTGTGAAACATGCACCTGCCCCCATGCTGAGTGGCAACTCACATTAGTGGGAATCTGCTCCACTTTATGTCTTTTCCACTGCAGCAGGTCTTTTAAGGGAAGTAATCTATTTGTCGGGTCACCAGTTGCTTTTGCAGTTGAATTTTTTGCTGTTTTTGCAACTTGAACCTTACAAAGCGGTATAGGGAGGTGTGAGCTGGCTGTTGTAATACCCATCCAATAATAACTATGCAAGTTAGGCAGCTAAGAGAAAGCTGAGAATGCTAGTCAGAGCCCAGCATATCTTTGGATAACTCCACATCTAGGAAACCTGCTCAGTAAGAGACATATTGCCTTCTGCTGCTTCTGGGAGCTCACAGACACCCCTCAAGGCTGCCCTGTGTCTCAGTCTGAGGTGCTGGACTGCTTTATGGACTGCATAGGTCATGCAAGTGCTTCATGTCAGCTTCCTAGGCTCTCGGGATCAAGGTACTGCATGGCAACATGCTTAGAGAAGTAAATCCTTTGTTGAACCTAGAATGACTCCTGCCAGACATTCCTTAGTGCTACCTCATCTTGGTAAGTCAGAGAGAAAACGTGAGATGACATCCCCCCACAGAGAACAGCAGTTTTTACCTATGCCCATTCCCCACCCATGTCAATGTCTGCAGTTATATGAAGCATATTTTCCCTTCAAATTTTTAATGGGGATCCATGAAGAGCATCTGTGCTGGTTGTTGGTTGTTTTTCTTTTAAAGTCAAGTCAAATTTAACAAATACAGGTCTCATTCATAAGCAATGAAGTGTATAAACCACTGCAAATCATGCAATGAAGGGAGCAGTCCAAGTTTACACTCCAGAGATTACAGCAGCAAAGGGGTGGTTCAGGAAGTTTCTACTTCCTTCCTAAAGTAAGTAGAAGGTTACAAATTAATCTCAAAAGAGTTTATAAGTCTTCAAAGAGTTAATGAGTAGGTTAAAACTGCCTGCTTCTCTTAATTGTCTACAGGGCAGTTGGTCCTGTAGCATATAAAGTACCCATACATGAATATGAGAAGTACAGCAGAGAGCCAGCAAACAGCAGACAGGAACCAAGTGCTGTGTCTTCTGCAAAAGATGCCAAAAGGTCTTTTCACTTTAATTCGTCTTTTTATGCTCTTACTCAGTTTCTCCACTATTTGCCTGGGAGTACTTTGCATGTCCATGAATTCCTCCATGTGCAGATGTGGGTACAACAAGCTAGTGTTTTATTGCCTGTTAGCTCTGGGGCTCTGTCTCCTTGTTACTGGCATTTTCTGGAGCACTTTCCATGAAGTCCTGAAATACAGGGCCCTTGGCATCTTCATTCGAAATCCCAGCCACAGAGAACCATATGTCTGCACCATAGACAGGTATGTGTTGCAGATGAATTGGGAGGGAGGGATGCTATTTTTTAAACATATTGTGAAAAGAAAGAAGCAATACAAGGTTTTTACCAAATGCAAATTTTGTAGCCATTTTATTATTTTTCTGTGGAGAGAACTGTAGTCTGAAATTTTATTTGCTAGAGCAAGCAGCAATGTGCAAACAGCCATTCATGCAAACAATACCTAAGGTAAGGTATACTACATGAAACAGAGAAAGTTTCAGACTTTCCCAAGCTTCTAAAGCCATCCATGGAGGCAGCAGGTGCAGCTATTCCAACTTCACACAGGAGCATAGTGAGATCCATCTCAGCAGACAATTTAAAATGCTGCTGGGGAGTAGGCGCTCAAGTTGAGGTATGCAGGGGGCCTCTGCTCATTCATTATTTGGCTCCTGCTTAAATTTTATTGTCTAATTGTGCCCACGATTTAAAAACCTCAGGAAATTCAACCAGGCTAAGCACAAGGTTCTGCATCTGGGTTGGTGTAAATCGAAGCACAAACACAAGCTGGGCAGAGAATGGTTTGAGAACAGTCCTGGGGAGAAGAACCTGGCAGGGGGGTTGTTGATGAAGTAGGTCAGTGTGACCCAGCAATGTGCACTTGCAGCCCAGAAAGCCAAATGTGTCCTGGGCTGCATCCAAAGTGTGACCAACAGTTTGAGGGAGGGGATTCTGCTCCTCGGCTGTGACTTTGTGAGTCCCCACCTGGAGCATTTCATCCAGATCTGGTGTCCTTGGCACAGAAAGGGCATGGACCTGCTACAGTGGGTCCAGAAGAGCACCATGAAGATGATCAGGGGAATGGAACACTTCTCTTGTGATGACAGGATGAGAGAGCTGGAGTTATTCAGCCCTGAGAAGGTTTCAGTGAGTCTACAGCATCCTATGTATATGAAGGGAACTTATAGGAAAGATGGACAAGGGCATCAAAAAAGAACACGTAGTGACAGGACAAGGGGGAATAGTTTCAAATGGAGAAAGGTTATATTAAATATTGGGGGAAAATGCTTCACTGTGAGGGTGGTGAGGCACTGGAGCAGGTTGCCCTGAGAAGCCGTGGCTGCCCTATCCCTGGAAGCGCTCAAGACGAGGTTGGATGGACAACCTGGTCTAGCAGAAGGTGGCCCTGCACATGGCAGGAACTGAATGATCATTAAGGTCCCTTCCCAGAACATTCTGTGACCCTGTGATTTTGTTCTTAACAAAGTCTAACGCTTTGAGAGAGAGAGTTTCTTAAACTTCTCTAGGCCTGGCAAAACTCTTTAACATGGTCACTGGATACAAATTTCTTTTCCTGGACTGTTGTGGAAACCGTACTGGAAACACCGACAAAGGGTGTTCTAAAGACACTATAAAAGCAACATTCAGTAAATTTTGGTTAGATAAGCAGAATCATACCAAATTTATTTTAAAACTGTGGAAAACAATGGTTATTGCAATAATAAATAACTTTGAACACTGATCTTATTCTTCTTCCAAATTAAACTTTTCTCTCACTTATTAAAATACTCACAAGAATGAGTGTATGCCATGGTTGGGAATTTTCATGGGGAAGGCTTGTCTTTTTAGAATGCTGTTTTAATAAAACATTTTGTACAAAGACAAGGCAAATGATACCAGTTATGTCTACATTTTATATTAATGTGTTTCATTCTTTAAACACACTTAGATGTCTGTTTACAGTTAAAGCCTCATTCTAAATTCTGGAAACATAACAGACGAAGCATCTAACCAAGCTCTGTGAGACAAATCACACTTCACCATGATGTGTGTCTTTTTCGTTTGCTTATTTTAGGCCTGACTTCTACCCTCCCTCTTATGAAGACAGCATAGATCCTGAAAAACTTGTCTCCCCACTGTCAGTTGCCTCCACACTAAAACAGCAAGAATTTATCAATATTCCTCCGCCTCCATACAGTGAAAGCAGTGCAGAGTTTGTCAGTGAAACAAATGAGCAGGAACAGCCACCACCATACACATTATCTCTGGAGCAACAGCAAACAGCTGGCCAAGACCCAAACCCCACAGAAGGGGGTTAAATTCTCATTTATTCATCCAAGAAATCGGTTGCCAACAGGATACAGATTTCCAGAGTACCTCAGGAAGAGCAACACCTGTCAAAACATGAGAGACAGGCAGCCAGTAAAATCCTGCATCTGCGGAGCATGGAAAACTGGAAGAAGACTTGTAGCATTGATCGCTAATAGCAACACTACTTAAAGTGAAATTGTCCAGGAAAACATTGATCATTTGTGACTCAGAGTGGAGTTGGAGGGGATATGTAAATGAGCTCAGTATTTCCAATTAGAATAAATCTCCAGAGAGATAGAAATGCTCAGGCTGTGTCTAGTAAAAGTCACCATCTCTGGCAATAGGAGTTTCTTACACTGCAAGATAAATGAACTATCATGGTATTATCAATCTTGATTTCTGCTTCATAAGGAGTTTCAGAAGAAAGCTCTCATTTTTGGTTTTCAGACATTAACTGACTTGGGAAACCTATTAACATAGCTTTTGTTTGAAATTTGCAGATTATCTGTTGCAACTGATTATTTTTGTATTGTATGCCTTTCAAGTTATTTGTTTTATGTGGGGGGTAAAAAGAACTGCTATTTTACTAGTGAATTAATGAATAAATTTTGTATTTAAAACAAATGCCTTGTATTTGCTTCTATGATACAAGATGCCCATGATTCAGGATAAGGGCACAGTAAAATACACCACCTAGCTGCCAGAGAGCTCTGGTTATGCTTACATCTCCTCAGAGAGAACTATCAATTGCAGGAGGAAAAATAATCTCTGATTCCTCTGAGCCAATTCTAAGAGCAATTGCTTGTGTTACAGCTTACTCAAGACTGTGAGAACTGAAAAAGGGACCCTGTACTCTGTTTCTGACACAAGTGGCTTCATAATTACACAACAAACATCAGAAAAAACACCGGCTTGGACTCATCCTTGTTCTGTTACATGTATCCTTCCTCCCACAAAATCACTGAGGCAAATTTGCATCCAGGCCACTGTCATCTGTAATTCCAGATGGCAAGAAGAATTTCATGAAGGTTCGCTCAGACTTGAACTCTGATGTTTACTTTGGATGGAATTTTTCTTTCTGGGTTGGAAGGTTTGGATTAGAGAAGATCATTTAGCCCAAGCCCCTGCACTAAGCAGGTACATCTTCAATTATATCAGTTGGTCAGAGCACTGTCCAACTTGACCTTTAATTTTTCCAGGAGTGGGACATGTATCACCTCTCTAGGCAACCTGTTCCTGGTTTTATTACACACCAGTGAGACTGAAAAGCTATCACACTTTCCAGATGTTCATGTACTGTAAAACTACAAGTCAAGCATTACAGCTTTACATGCAAGCCATGGTAGTAGCCACTGCTAAGGCCAGAGAACTGACAGTTGTGTCAGTTTTGTCTTTCAAAGAATTTAATCCTTCATGGGAAGAACACACAGTTCTTCAGTTGTTGTAAGTAGAAAGGAAAGAAGATTAAAAAGGGGTGGACAAGCTACAGAGGAAGAAAAATCCTTTCAGGACAAGTTGGGGATGAGAAATGTAGAAAAGTACTCAGAGGGAGAAAAAAAGAGTCCCTGAAAGAGACAGAAGACATAAATATTTTTCAAAGTGACTGAGAAGCAGCACACCACAGAGAACAATAAAAACCAGAGGAACACAACACTTTATTTCCAAAACAGTTAAAGAGAGGATCTGCTTGAGTGGCCTTGTTATGGCCTTACCTCCTAGCATTACCATATGCATCCTCCAAAATCTCCTGCTTCTTTACTCCAGTCTCAGGTTCTGAAGGCAGCCAGCACTGTGCAAATATTAGTGCAGGCATCAATCACAGCAGGTAAGACTGATCAACCAGGAGACAGCCCACCGCAAAATTGATGCCCTCTCCATGTTTAGCTTTTTTTTTTTCTTTCTCTTTTCCCTATGGAAATCTAACTTTTACACTAGGAGATATTAAAGCAAGACTGAGAGAGTGGAAAATGGCTGGGACTACAGTTCTGGGTCATATTAAGAGCAAATATTGCAGGATTATCACTCAAGTTTGCTCTTGGAGTGGTTTGCTATAGGAAATGCATTCAGAGCATTTCTACATACATTTATGAACAAGCAGAAAGTTCTTTCCTTTCTTCCAATTCCACAAGAGTCCTGCAGTGCCCCTCTTTAGCGCCAGCCTTTTGCAGATGTTGTGAGGTCATACTGGATCCAAAAATGTGAAACTGAGGATAAATGCATCTTCAACCTGCAGTATGCAATAAAATATTTGACACAAAAAAGTTACTGAGATAGGGAGAACATTCACATTAATACCTAATATTTTGATACAATCTAGTTTTAAGTTTCTCTTTTCAGCTAATGATTATGGACTTAATGCAAAATGGCATGGGCAATGAGCTCAAAAATGCCAACAATCTTAAAGGCTTTAAACACTTTGCTTTTGATTGTATTTAACAGCCATGAATTTATCTTTGCCAAAAGTAGTAGCTGGAAATTTTACATTAGAATAAATTTTGGGCTGAAGGATATTAACTGGTCAAACTAAAGCTTGAGAACAGAACAGATTCAGTGCATTGACAAGCAACTTCCTGACACTCGTGACTGAAAGCCAAGCTTGGCACTCACAACACCAGAAGAAATGTGTGGGCATGTGAAGGTTTTTGCTGCAGGGATCATGAGACGGTGAATTCAGAAATTTGAAAGGTGGGAGAAAAGCAAAGAATGGAACTGAAGTTTGCAGAGCAGACTTTAACATCTTCAGAGTTGCTTGGAAGAGTCACATGGGTTCTGGCCCTGGAGAAAAGATGAGTCCAGGGCAGGTGTTTAATTTTCAAAGATCACCTCCTTTATGCTCAGGAATTGTTCAATCTGATATGCAGAGTTCAAACAAAGGCAACAAAAGGCCTACACAGATGGCCAGAGAGCTCCTGACTAAACTTGATATAAACAGGAAATGTATGGAGAGGCGGAAGTGGGGACAGCTGAATAAGGAGGAATGCAGAGCACTGTACAATCATGCAGGGATGAGATGAGGAAAGCCAAAGCCCATCTGGAGCTGAACAAGGTGATGTTGTGGTTTAAGATCAATTGGAAATTAGGCTCTGAACAGCCACTTCCCTTTCCCTAATCCCCTCCAGTGAGAAAGGGACAGAAAGAGAGGGATTATGGGTTGAGACAACAATCTACTGGAAAAACAGTAATAAGATAAGGAAAACAAACAGTTACAGCAACAATACTAATAATAACAATATATAAAAGAGGGTGAGTACATGCCAAAAATGCTTATGGAAGTCCACCTATCCCATTGTTACCATGGCCAGCAATGTGCAGCTTTTCCCGAGACAAAGGAGAAAAATGGTGGGTGTTACTGCATCCCTGGTGGCCATGTGGCTTTTCCAGAGACAAAGGAGAAAAGGGTGGACATTACCACAGCTAATGTGGGGGTTTTTGTCCCACATCTGAGGCAATGGAAAACAATGTCGGACAAATCTCCCAGGCCAGTCCACATGGCTCCATCCAGAACACACCAACTGCACCACCCTATTCAGCACTTTGCTTTCACAGGTAAAGACGGAACAAAAATGTCTGTCTTTCCACTCTGCCTTTTATTCTACCCAAAGTCATGCCCTACAGTGATGACATGACTAGTATAGAATAAATCACCTGTACAGATCCATATGGCTCCAGCCTCCTTGACCTTCCCATACCTCCATCCCAGCAAATGCAAAAACAACTCTGTATGGGCTGAAACTAGGACAGATGAGAAATGGGAAGGGTAATGAGGAAAGTTTCTACAGCTACATGAGTTGAAAGAAAAGGCTGAGGTGCTCAATGCCTTCTTTGCCTTCATTGCCTATCTTTACAGGCAAAAGCACTCTTCAGGAATTTTAAGGCCTTTGACACTAGACGAAAAATATGGAGCAAGGAAGACTTTCCTTGGATGGAGCAAAAAATGGTTAGGAAGTACGTGAAAAAAACAGGACATACACACATCCATGGAATGATTTAGGATGGCATGCACAGAGCTGAAGAAGCTGAGTCACGGTACTGCAAGCTACCCTCTATTGCCTTGGAAAGATTGTGGGTGACCAGAGTGGTCCCTGAAGTAAGACAGCAAATATCACTCCTGTCCCTGAAAGAAGGAGGATCCGAGAGTTAGAGGCTGGTCAGCCTCACTTCAGTTCTTGGGGAAGTGATGGAACAGTCAATGCTGGAAACCCTTGCCAAAGCCAAGGACAAGAAAGTAATTAGGATCAGGAAGGACTTATGAAAGGTAAATTGTGCTTAACCAACTTGACAACCTTCTACGATATTGAAGTTCAACAAAGGGAAGTCCTGCTCTTGTGGATGAACAAACCCAGACAGCAATATATGCTGGGGCCAGTCGGCTGGAAAACAGCTACACAGAGAAGGATCTGGGGCTCACATGCTTAACAAAAAGTTGTCAACTCACCAGCAACTCACCTGCACAGCAAAGACAGCGATTGACATCCTGAGTTGCACCAGGAAAAACAGCAGCAGCAGCTGGAGTAAGGTGATCCTTTCCCTCTGATCAGCACTGGTAGAGTTAAGATACATCTGGAGTGCTGGTCCAGGTCTGAGTTTCCCAAGCATGTAACAGATGTGGACATGCCAGAGTACCTCTAGCAAAGGACCATAAAGGGACTCGAAAATTTGTCGTATGATGACACACTGAGAGAGTTGGGAGTGTTTAGTCTGAAGAAGAGAAGGCTCTTGAAGGATTTTATTGATTTATAGAAAATAGTGGGAAAACTTAGTGGGAAAAAAAGAAGTGTATGGACCTAAGCTCTTCTCAGTGACAGGACAAGAGGCAATGGGTACAAACTGGATGACATGAAATTCCACCTGAACACTCCAGAAGATTTTCCTGTTCGGTTTTTGATTTTGGCCTTTTTTTTTTTCACACCATGGGAGTAGTCAATCCTTTGTACAGTTTGCCCATAGAAGTTTTGGCATTTCAGCCCTTGGAGATAATTAAAATCAACTACACGTGGTCCTGGCAGCTTCCTCTACATGACTCTACTGTGAGCTGGGACATAGGTGATTTTAGTCCTGATCAACTAAATGGCCCCTCCAGCCTTGAGGATTCTGTGATCCTCTGGTTCAGGTGAGTAGTATATCGCCTTCCAAATTGCCTCTGAACACAGAGAAAATATGAGGGTTTAGGAAACAGAATGCTCCAAATAAATGTTAGTGCAATCACAGCTGAATAATACAGGAATCTTGCAACTTCCAGACTTGAGGAAGCTGCTAATTAAACAATAGCATAAAAGGGTGTGGGTCTCTGTCACAGTGCCTAGACACTCTGATAAGATGAACAGTATAAATAATAATTTTCCCTCTGCTAAATGTATGGTCTGGTTATAAGAGCCCTGCATCTTTTTGTAAGTTCATATAACTTGGTTTTTTCCACACATTCATCTATCACGTTAATAAGTAAAAGACCTCAGGAAATGCAGCACACTCCATGAGACTGTGGTTACAGTCCTCTCCCACACACATCAGATATACAGAGCTGCACTTGAGCCTTACAAAGTTTTATTTATCTTTGCAGAGAAAAGCAGTTAACTGGTGGAAAATACCAGTAAAATTTTATCAGTATCACCCATCACCATAAAAAAAGGGATGGTGATTTCAGGTTAGGCTACTTCTGCAAGTCTGCTGTTTGACAGCTATTCAAAACCAGACTCAAACAACCATTTTCTCAAACAGCCCTTTTCTCCCTTTCCGTACACAAGCACAACTAATGTTTCTCCAGCCCAGGACAAAATTAATACAGAGATTTTGAAACATGCCCTTTGTTTATGATGACTGCCCTCATGAAAGTAGACTGCCATCTACTGCAGCTCTAGCGACAGCTTTCTGATAAAAGCACACTTCTTCAGTCTTCATCTGCTCTTGAGTCTTCTCACTGCATCCTGAAAGACACCTGGCTTCAGTATATTTTACTTTTCAAACTGCATTGTTCCATTTGCCAATTTACTAAAATTGGCAAATGGGACACTCCAAGTATAAAGAGTCAGTTCACTATGTAATCAAAAATAATTTCATTGTCAGAGAATGTGTAAGAGATTTTAGAAATTCTAGTGGACTGATTTTCAGAATGTTCTTTCACACAACCCAATAATTTGACCTGTCATAATCCAGAATGTGTCTATGCTTGACCATGCGCAATCTACTAGTTAGGAGATTATTATCCTGCACCTACAGAAATTGAATATAAAGACATATATATAAATATATATATTTATACATTAAAATAAATATAATATATTATATAAACAAGGTTTCTGCGAAAATGAGTGCTCTTACATTATAAAGTAGCTGTCCAAACTGTGTGAGAATGTCATGGTCATGGTCATATAAAAGGAAAATCTTTGTAAAAAGCTAAGGTCTTAAAATCTCTTTTGGTTTGTGGGAACATTTAATGGTAAGGTAGGACACTAAGCGAGAACATACCTCATTTGTTTAGAGCCAATTAAGTAATAATGTAATTGTAATAAAGAAAACTTTATTAGGATGCTTAAAAGTGCAGGGTGTCTTGTCCACAATTATGTATTAAGACAGATATACAGCATTACTCTTTATTGTATACTAAGTGCTATAGCCATTTTCTGACAGAAGTGTTGAAAGAAATTTAAACAATTTCCTTTGCTGCAATATTATATAAATTGTACTAAAATTTGACAACCACAATGAATTGAAATACACTGCAAAGAGGCAAGCTGCACAAAGCCACCTTGACGAATGATACAAGTGATCACACCGTTTCCAAGGAAGCAAAGCTTTCAAGCAAATCACATGCATAAAGTGTTTATGTTCTTTTTCAGAGCACAGTATTGTAAATGTATCATTTCACAGGCAGAAAAATGCTGATGTCCATATCCCCAACAGCCTTCTCAGATCTATGCCGGGAACATCTCTTGCACTCCCCAAATTTTTATTGCATGATCCACTCTTAACAAGAATTTAATAGAAACCATGTCCAGAGGGTGAGTCAGACTAGTATTTCTATTCAATTGATTAGGGTTTAATTCCCTCTCACTCACTTTGTGGTAAGTGGAGTATATTAAAAAAACAACTTCTGTAACTCCTTAAAGAATTGCTGAACTTGCAGAGATTATCTTTCAAACACAGTAAGCACCAGTATCATCTCCTGACATGAGGAATATTATGGAAGGCAGTCAGATTCCATACCCGACATATTGCTGGAAGGACAAAATCAGCTTTACAGAACAAAGGCCTCCTTTTGGAGGAAAACAACCAAAAAGTCAAAAAATAAGGAAAATCTAAAGGCACAAGTCACATTGATAAGTTTTAAAAGCAGGGGTAAAAAAGTAAGGAATAACCCCATCTTTGGGCACAAGTGTAAGTGTGTATACAACACTGCTGTCAGTGTGCATCTGTGAGCAACAGGAGAGGCCTGAGAGGAGGCATGGAGCCAGGGAGGAAATACACCCGTGCAAAGCTTAGTACATGACCCTATGACTCAGACATGCTCTGTACATCTCTTCAGAAACCTAACAGAATGTGACAAGAATCCCAAACAACACTCACCAAGCATGTCTTTGCTTTGCAGCTCCTCCCTCTCTCCCCCTTACTGAAATTTCTCCAACTTTTATCATAGCATTCAAAACCAAGCAGTTGTCATTTCTGGCTACATTACTGACAACATTTGAACGTTAAGGCCTCTTCCTTTGGTTATACTGTTATCAGAAATTATGATACTGCAGGTAAAACAAGTCAATACACTACTGCATTTGGAGATCAATGCAAATGATTATGCTTAATGTTATATTGAATTTTTCTTCCCACCTAACTTAAAATCATACAAGGCACAAATGGCTAACAGTTTTAACAAGGTAATGTCTCTTCCTTGCTGTTCCTCTTTTGGCCCTGGTTTAACAATCTTCCGTGGCTTCAAGTGATGACAGTGGGTCCCTTTCGTCCTGTCCTCTCATGAATCTGAGATATTTTCAGTGCAATGGCAATAAGAGGACTCAGCACAGTCTAAAGATGAAGAAATACATTGAATTACATAAAGCAGAAGTATCAAAAGATATCTTACTTTTATAAATCCTTCTTTTAACTGCACAATTATACAATAATAATAGTAAATAACAATATAAAAAAGTGACACAGCTATGGCGTCTATTGCTCTTATACTTGACACAATGAAGTACCATGCTTAGCATATGTTTTGTGAAGTGTTACATTGAGTATACCTAAGCTATGCAGAAAAGAGAAAGAGTAAATATACACTGTACTGATCACTCTCTGTGAAACAGGAAATGTGGAGCTCTTTGAAATCTGCAGTACAAAACAACCCAGAAGTAACAGAGGTAAACTTGTTTCTGTTCTGATGAGGGAAGTCAAACAGATGATATTTTCTTTCTAAATACACTTAATATATGAAGCTTAGGGTCAGAAGGTACTGTAACAACTAATTTCCTTAACAGAATTCACAGAAGTGTGTTTTGACTAATACCACATGCAACTGTATTAATAGGATAAATTCCAAAAAAACAGCATGAACTTTAAAGTTTTGGGCTACAGGCCTTATTAAATAGCCATTTATAGGCCTGAATGGATGAGTACAGATGACAGCTATGATAGCACTACATAAAAATCAGGTAAAACACAATTTTTTAAATGGCAATTGGATCTTCCTTCAGTTAGTTAAATGATTCACAAAGATAAAATGGCAGAACTGAGTTTTGTGTGAAAATTTTCTTTTCAGAGATTCATATATTTGGTTACCAAACTAATTCTTTGACCCCTGGAAATTTTCTACAGCTGTCCCTTTCCAATAAACTAATTCCAGCTTCATACACATTAGGTTTGAGAATCAAACGAAACAGAACAGTAACTCAGGAGAGCTGAAATTTACAGGTATCTTGTTTTATAAGCCTGTATAATCAATACCTTGAACCTGTTTCAGCCACCTGACAGTTTCTGACAGGATGAGGTGTTTGCTTTATTTATGCAAACAGTCAGACAGTTAAATCAAAAGAGTGGAGAGACTAACTGCGCAAGCAGAGTCATGGAATAACACTATGAATGCCACTGGTGTCAAGTGAGTTTATGATTAAGCTCAGTTATGCACAAGTGTGAGCAGTCTGACATGTTATTGTTAAAAAAGTTCCATATTTGTAGATATCTATCTACTGAATAATCACTGAAGCAGAACACAAGTCTATTAAAGTCAAACATACTTAGAGAAGATTAATATGTAGAGCACAAATTCACATCTGTGAGCAAAGGCTGCAAAAGTAAATATTAAAATGTGCCAATTTATAAGGTCTGGATGAGACTAAAGCATTTGAAGTTCTCCAGCACTCCCCTAAGAAACCTGTTTTTATTTAATCTAAAAAGTACAAGAAAAATTAAAAAGCAACTCTCCTGACCTACTTTACTGGACTCTACTTTTTTTAGGCAAGAAATGCACTCTGAATTTAAAAAAAAAAATCCACAACCAACACTTCACACAATGCTGGAACACAACACGGAATCAAATGAGTTTATGCGACACCCATTTACAAAAACAATTTAGCTTGCCAAATTATTCCAATTACTACTAAGTATTTAGCTTGTTGCAATCATGCTTCTCAACAGAGAAAGTCCTTTTGCAATTCTGTCTTTTCACACTTCAATTTGATTTTTACACTTTATTCATCCATAACATGTAAAAAAGGCAAAAGTGCATCATATATGGAGTTGCAAGAACAGAATAACAAGAAACTAGGAATACATATGCCTTTTAAAAATTCCTTTACCTCTGCCATGAATAGTTTACATTTCAGTTGCAATAGGTAAATCTCAGCCAACAATCATTTATCGCTAATATTCCTCTAGAAAGATTTCTATATCTCAAGGAGATCTTTTTAAAAAGTATTTTAGTTGGTTCTGCCTACTTCAGAAATTGTAAAACTTTACTATTGACATTTCAACTCTAAGTGACAATTGAAATTACTCCGGATGTTAAATAGCCCATTTATCTCTTGGCAACTATTTAGGACATATGGCATGTTACCCTTTAGATAAAATATAAGAATTGAAAATTAACAGAACTGACTTAAATCAGAATCTTCCTTTAGTAATCACAGATAGAAATTATATCTTTAAAAAAATACCTGGGAGGAATCATTATGAGAAAATAAATCAAGCAAGCAGGTATCTAACATCAGGCAAATACAGATTAAAAGCCTTTTCCTTAGGAATAATCTGTACCAGAGCTGTCAGATACATACAATTCCTCTTGGCTCATTAGCAATTTTTCCCTGTGTGATCTTGCAAGGAAATTCCATACAATTTCCTCTCTTCTAATCAAGGTCGCAGATAAGATTTTTCTCAATGATGCATCTGGTTCATCAAAAAGTTGGGAAGGGCTGAAATGTACCTGCTTGCACGTTAAAAAGCTGAGCATGTGCCTGTACATCCTGCAGAGCTTCTGCTGTAAGGGCTCAACACAAAGCTCAGCACAGTGTGCCTGCTTTGGCCTTCCATTCCAAAAACACCCACAAGTCTTTGGAAAGGTTTATGCTACAGCCACCTGCCCTCAATGATCTAAGGGTTCATTGCGAAACAACCTGAACTGACTCTGTAACATCCACAGCACTGGTGGTGTTCAGTTGATTCAGTTGAGAAGAAGAACACCTTCCACAAAATAAAAAGGAAACTGACCTCTCTAGTCTTGCGCACGGTCTGCCTGTTAACTCAAACAGAATTACAATAAAGGTCAAGAAGCCAGTTGTTCTGCCTCTGGCAAAAGAGGAGGGCAGGCATGAGAGGTGAAAAAAACACAAGGAGAATGGAAACCAAGTGGAGCATGAAGACATCTATGTTCGCAAAAGATTATTTCTTTTCTAGTATATCCAAAGAGCTTTGGGGGAAGAGGTTTGATTAACTAATTAATTTAGTTTTACTAATTAATTAATTAACTAATTAATTTAGTTTTGATTAACGAATTCCCTTGATTTGTGGAATATTTGATAATTGTTGTCCCAGTTGATTTAAAATTTCTTCACTCTACAGTGTGACTTCAAGAAGAACCTGAAGCTAAATTACCTGAACAGCACAAACATGCTGCATTATCTAAGAGTGTGTTCAAACAGATATATGTCTCCACATTCCATGTGTTCTCTAAGAAAATCTTAGGAATTTTAGCAGTAAAGGCAAAACTTTTATTACAGTTCAACTCCAGCCAGCAGCTAAGTACCCCACAGCTGCTCGCTCACTTCCCTGACCCTGGCAGATTGGTAGAGAATTGGAAAAATGTAAAACCTGTGGACTGAGATAAGCACAGCTTAATAACTGAAATAAACTGAGATACAATAATAAAATTAATAATAAAAGGAAAAAGAGTGAGGAATAAAATCTAACCAATCTCCCACAAATGATGCATAATACAGCACCCATCACCCACTGACTGGTGGTCAGCCTGACCTGAGCAGCCATCAGCCCCTCGCAGCTAACTCCCACACAGTTAATGCACCAAACAAGATTTTCTGTGGTATGGAATATCCCTTTTGACAGTTTAGGTCACACATCACAACTATGGTCCCTCCCAGATTCTTGTGGACCTCCTCACTGAAAGAGCATGGGAGACTGAAAAGTCCTTGACATGGGTTAACTTCTACTTAGCAACAACTACAACATCAGTGTGTTATCAGCATTATTCTCATACCAAATCCTAAACAGCACTGTACCATCTAGTAAGAAGAAAATTAATTCTAGACAGATGAAACCAGAACAATTTTATATAATTTTTATGGACTGTACTGTACATTCTACAAGCTAAACAGAGTCATGCTAAAAAACCCCATCAAAAGTAAACAAAGAGGCAATAATTGTCCAGCAAACTGCACTTGTGCTTAGTGTTGTATGTGCCTTAAGAAAACCATACAGATTCCTTTCAATTTGTCCCAATGAAGTAATACAAAACCCAGGACTTCTGGATTGTTCATTTCAGTTTCCTGCTCTTGGACCATCTCACACCATGAACAGTCATTTTTTATAATCACTCATATATACAATCACATGTGACAAAAAATTTTCATATACCAAACAAGATCCACTTGCAAATCAGAGGGGTTTTCCCTTTGCTGCTCACTGTTCAAAACTCATTTCAGAAATTCACTGTTTGATGATCAAAATGTATTTTTAACCTTTTTTTCACTTTTTTCCTTTGTAATTGGTTTGCCTTTTCCAACAAAAACACAAAGAAGCAGCTCCTGCCCCAAAATCTTTGCTTGGCAGCTGCTAATTTCATGATTCTGTGGCTAACTAGCACACGGTTTACTAGCCTTCAGCAAAAGTAATTGCAGCATTTGTGATTCACTGCATCCCATTTAAAGAGTACCCAGCAGAGGAAGGACATGGAGCTGTGAAACAAGTCCAAAGGAGGGACACCAAGCCGAACAGAGGCATGGGCCACCTGCCCTATGAGGAAAGGCTGATAGAACTGAATTTGTTCAGCCTGGCAAACAGAAGGTCACCTGGGGGTAACCTAACTACAGCCTTCCAGCACCTAAAGGGAAACCTACAAGAAAGAGAGGAACTTTTTACATGTAGTGACAGGGCAAGTGGGAATGGATTAAAACTGAAAAAGTGTAGTTTAGACTAGATACTAGGAAGAAAATCTTTACTGTGAGGCTGTTGAGGCACTGGTACAGGCTGTCCCGAGAAGCTGAATATGTCCCATCCTCCATCTTCAAAGTCAGGTGTGCATAGAGCTCTGAGCAACCTGGTCTAGTGAGGGAGGCTGGAAATATATGATCTCTAAGGTACCTTCCAGCCCAAACCATTCTACAATTCTGTGACTCTATGTCAACACCTATTTATTACTGACAGAATTAGCATAATAAATTATAATGTACTGTAAACAGAGCTAATTAAGTCATTATCAGAATAATAGGGACTATTGACTACTGACACTCTTTTCAGGACACTTATCCTAAAACAGCAGCACAACATGTTGTTGAAGAACACACTGGATTTACAAATACAACCATGGTGGATCAGTTCTCTCTTTGTCTTTGTATATGAAACTTCCTGTTTGAATCTTATCCAAGTTCAATAATACATCCATGTGGCTAAATGAAGGACAAGACATGTGTGGGGATGTACAAATATCAAATATTGAGGTGACCTAACAAAGCAAGGCTATAAATGAGATTAAAGGTCAACAAAGTCTTATTTTAGTAGTTCATGCCCATTGAACATCTCTCTACTTTTAACAACTGTATTAAATTTAGGAAAACTCACAACTCTGTTCGCTTAGAAAAAGATACATGCCAATGCATAAAGGTCCAATTCATATAATACTTCAGAGAGAAACCTATTGTTTGTTATAATGAACTGAGCTTTCTGAAATGCTAGTTGGATGCCTATTTGAATAGTTAAAAACAAAGAAATGATTTTTAAATATAAATCTTCCTTGTAAAAACTATCTGGAAAGCAATATTCTCAGGAACACCCAGTGATGAGAGGCATCACCTGTGACAAGCCACATCAATGGAGTGGTCCTTCGTTCTAGAGTATTTCAGTTTTAGAAAACTGTTGGGCATTGTTTTTTAAGACTTTGTTTTAGATCTGGATTGCATCATCACCCTAAGTTTTGCGATATTCAAATGCATAATTGTCATGGTTTGACCTGGAAGTGAAGTTTTGGGAAAGTTATGGTCAAACCAATACATTGAATTGAATTTTATTTATTTTAATTGAGAACACTGAGTTGTTTTTTATATACTTTGGAGAGAGTATGACGTTAATTTTTCTTTATTGCTCCTGATTGTCACTGCTGATACTGGCTTGCAGAAAGAACTGAATGGAAAAAAGCAGCAACCCCTTACTTTCCAGGTGTCCATGAAGATGATTCTGCAAATTTCTTTAAACGGATCATTTAACAGCCAGAAGTAATGGCTATTCCCATCTGTCCATGACCTCAAACATACATTATTGGCATATTTTACCACTTTCTCCTGAAGTCTTTTGTTGTAGATCAGGAAGTTGTCTACGCTTTATTCTAAGTAGAAAGTATTACTAAAATATTATTTGGGTAACACTTATATTCATTAACACCTATTGTTTACAACACATACTGGCCTACATATAAGCTGGAACAAAAGGTCAAGAAGGTCCACTTCAACTCAAGAAATGCCACAATTAGTGTTCCAGAATAATATGCACATCTCAACATGTACACTGGAAAATGTAGTTCAGACGTTTACTTATCTGTGAAAGATTCACCATCAGAAGCTACACTGTGAAAGACTACAGAAGCAAAATAAAAGAACACTACTTTAAAGTTGGATGATTAATTTTGGAAATGACTTTGTCTGGAAAAGGAAAGGCGGGGGGAAAAGGATGCTGGTATGAGGCAAAATCAAGTTAATTACCATAATGATTCCACAAAACAGAACCTCCAACATGACTGAGTTGCCTGTCAAGACAGAGACATTTATTTTCTGTGACAAAAAGCAAAAGATCTATCAAGGTATTTTTGCCTTTCAGTTCAGGTTTTGACTGGAATTGTCACCAGACAAAAACATGGAGCAGTGCATTATCTGAAATAAGATGCTGGAAAGACGTGGTGCAATAAACAGGACCATCTGAATATTTACTTAAGCAGCCAACCATCAAATAATCTTGTCTTGGTTTATGATATAGAAGGTGTGGAAGGGAGATTTTCTTGATCAGCTGTTTCAGAAAGAGTGCAATAATACAGAAACCACATACAATTGTCTCCTCAGCTACAGAAAAATATGCATTTATCATTCAAAATCATGCAAAATCATTCAAAATGTAACAACTTCTTAAATACCATAAAGTAATACATAAGGTATATGTATATACTTAACATACTCCTTTATATCAGTGCTTTTTCCGTAACTGACCACTTACATATATGCTGTGTTCGTACTACTGACAGCAAATAGGCAACAAAGTTCTTGAAATTTCAAATCGGTCACAGCTCTTTTAGATGTGTGCATATCAGTATGAACTTTAAAGCAAACTGAACAATAAAGGAATTACAGCATCAGGAAAACTATGGCACCCCTTCCTAGCAATGCTGTTTTCTGAAAAAGGAGTATTTCATTCACATTATTTTACATACTTCACTATGACTATAAAATATTCTCCTGGGAAATATTTAGTTATTTTTGTACATGAGAATGTCCTAAAATTTATACATTATCTTGAAGTCCGCCATCTGCCTGTCAGAAACAATCTATGACCTTGCTGTTTCTAATGCACTCATGTTGTTGGCAAAGCATGCAGCCAGGACATAGAAAGAGAAGCAGTGGGAACTGTGCAATATTATGCAATGAGAAACCAAATAAAGAATTTATTGTATTAATTGAGATGAAACTTCTATCTATCCCAGATGTCATGCACTTGGCAGGAGATGAGGAGGGTGTCTACAGTACCCCGTATTTCCTGAGGCAGTGTGGATATTAAAATGCCTGTCTGCACTGCATAAATGCAGGAAAGTCCCTGTAGCAAGTTTCAAGGCAATGACGTTTCTACCCCTGGGATTATCTGTTCACTAGTGAATATCCTGATTAAACAGCCAAAAGTGCTGTGATCTGACAGGCTCTGTTACCAACAGAGAAAAAAATCCCTTCCAGCCTTTCTTCTGTCCTTGGGAATAACAGACCCTTTTGGTGTGCTGAATAAAAGACCAAACTCCGAAATCCTCAAGGACAGGCATAAGCCCTACTGGCCTGCTTAGGATCCCCTGAGGACTTTCCCCTGCACCCTGGCCAAGGCCCATTACAGCCTGTCTCAGGGGTGTTGGTCCCTGCCGGAGCTAAGCTGTAGGAGCGCTTGTCTCCGGCCTTATCTCCACCTCTGCTTCCTGGGTGGACCTCAGGCCCATGCTACAGGTAGCTTTTTTCCCTGAAAGACTGCTTGGATATATGCTCTATCTTGTCTCCAGTTTTGACTTTGACCCTCTCTCCTGAGTAGGTCTATTCATCCTTGTCTCTAGCTTTGTCCCTGGTACCATCTTCTGCTGCCCCAGATGAATCCTGCATCTGATCCATCACTTGGAGGGAGCTTGCTACCAGAGAGCTGCCCTTTCCTGCCGTACGACTGTCCCCTGGACAAGGAGGGCACTGCCTGTGGTGCAGCAGGTCTGGATGCGTGGCTCCTACTGCCTTGTGCAGCAGACCCATTCCTGCTGCTCCCTGGACATTGTTTGTATTCTGGTGAGACTTCATGCGCCTCTCTCAAGCAAATGCAAGCAGAATTTGATAGATCATATCTGCAGGCATGGGATCTGCAATATTTCTGTGACAAGTGAAGCACTTTTCATGACTGATACATGACTGTTTAACAGCATAAGAAGAAACTCACTAAGTTTATGGTCAGAATCTGGTGAAACATCAAACACTTACCTAGGGTTCAAATTCATTTGACAGCATATATGTTTTTGTAGATTTGCATTTGCATTCCAGTCATGAAGACACAACTACATTAGACTTAAAACTACAGAGCTTTGATTTATTATAAGCCAAATGCTTAACTTCTTTTCCATGAAATATCCTTAGTCCTCTCTTGTATATCACAGCATAAAGAATATTTACTGAGAAGAACCTGAGAGTGTGAAGTGTGATTTATTTTATTAATTCTGCTGGACAATCCAGCAACTTGCTCTTAACCTTCACTCTTCTTAGGAAAAAGTCTGGTTATGACATGAGATAATTCTTAGACAGCTGCAAGTCTTTCCCTTACAAGGAATCCCTACATTGTTTAGACTCTGGTATCCATATTTCCTAACTGAACTCTGAGTGTGAAGAATCCTTGGGAAGCCCTAATTAAGTGGCTCTCAGATAATCTGCTTCAAAAATTGTTATCTTATTTTTAAAATACTGTTTCATAAATCAAATCACAACTCTAAAAAAATTCTGGAAAAAAATTCTAACTGGAATGACTTCTCTTAACAGACTTGAAGTCATTGCCCAGCATTTAACATGAGGCATCTCAGCCCTTGACATTTCTGTTGTGTTAGATATTACACCAATAGATATTAAAACTGATGGCCCTTCCTCAAAAGGTGTACTTACAAGAATAGGGAAATCATCTACAAACACAGTACATGGGTCAAAGCATTGAGTGTTGCTTCTGACCAAAGGCGAAAACCCGTAGCCATGGCTATTACTGAGGCAGTGCTCTACTTACTGACTTACTACAATCCTACTGCATTACCTGTGGTTCCTTATTGTGTTGGCTAGGATCCTTTTCATAACTCTCTGCATAGATCCGCAGAGTAGCTCTCACATGACTAGAAGCACTCATTCTGAAGATAAGTCTGGAAGCATCTGAAAAAATAATCCGCAGCCCCTAGGAAAGGAGAAGGAACATCATGTATGTAAGGTCACAGTACCTTAACAAATCACCAGCCTCTGCTCCAAAATAAAAGTGAAAGGAAGAGTCATCTGGATGCCATTCTTCTTTCTCCGCAACTTTAGACAACACACTCGTTACTCTTTTTTCCCCTCTGAACACTAGAAATGATGTCGTGCATTCTCTAGTAACAAATACCCTCTTACTGATGTTTTTATTTCTTTTATTTGATTTGCTCTTACTCTGCGTGGCAGAGCACAAAATCAATGGCCTGAAAAATAGGTATAAGATCACTAAAGGTAAGTGGCCTACAAAACAGCTACAGAAACCCTGGATCAAAAAATAGTTGTCCATAGTGAACACAAGAGACAGGACCAGCTGCTACCCATCAAATACTACACATCAATATATGAACACAAGAATTTCAATAAGTCTATAGTACAATTTGGAAAACTTAAGATGTTAATTTCACGTACATTAATTAATGCACATTAACTGTGCGCATAATAAAGAGGATTAATTCTTTAATTAAATAAAAATTTGCTCTTTGCTGATATTTTCACTTTTTTTTTTCTTTTCTCCTCCCCCCTGTTGTACTGCATATATGAACACTTTTTTTTACAGACCACAGGCCATAATCTTGGATCCAGTTTCTGTATAGGCAGGCCAGTAAGGCTGGAGGAGTAAATTGCACAGATAAATAGCTGTAGTGTTGCAATGTTCTACCAGCTGTGCACTAATACACATTCTAGTTCTCTTTATGTAAATGGTATCCTTAGACTAAGTACAACCTCTGATAAGCCACTGAACTCTTCCTCCCCTTTGTCCTTCTGCTGTCAAAGGTCTAGTACGCAAACTGAGATCCTTGCTACTTCTGTTTAAAGGGCAGTAAACCATTAAAAATGAAAGAAGATAATTAAAAGAAATTAAAAGAAATGCATTTTATTTTTCCAGTTTTATCAGCAGCTTGACAAGACTGATGATGGAAATGCAGTGTGTCAATATTCTAAAGTATAAGTAAAACCTAAGTAAAACCTTTGCTTCCTCAGATATATGCCAAAACATCTTTAGCACCATATAAAGCATTGTTTGATAATAGAATCATTGAATGGTTTGGCCTGGAAAGGACTTCTAAAGGTCATCCAGTCCTGATGTCATCAGGTCATGATGTTCACTGCAGTGGGCAGGGACATCTTCAATCAGATCTGGTTTCTCAGAGCCCCATTCAACTTGACCAAGGATGGGGCATCCACCATCTCTCTGGACAACCACTTACAGTGTCCCACCACTCCCATTGTAAAAAAAAAGTCTGCCTTACATCCAGTCTAAATTTACTCTTTTAGTTTAAAGCCATTACCACTTGTACTACTGGAACAGACTCAACAGACTAAAAGAATTGTCCTCATATTTCTTACAAGCCCCCTTGAAGTACTGAAAGGTCACAACAGGGTCCCCCTGGAGCCTTTTGTCTCTTAGTATAATGGCCAACTTTTACCTCTCATCCTTACAATTCAAATTTTACACAAAAATGCCACTGGTCCCATCCCCAGCTTGCTGGACCCTCAGGAGCAGCACTGTTATGTGCTGATGTGCGCAACAAAGTACAGTGTTAAAAATTAGAAGTCTTCAAGAACAACAGAATGTTTTATTTGATTTTAAGTCTCATTATTGCAGCATGATAATATTCATTTCAAGAGGGTTTCAAGAAACAGAATTAATTAGAAGCAACAATCTGTGTTTATTGTTTGTTGCCTATTTTCCTGTTACTGCGGGTTTTTTTTCTGAATATGTTGTTTATTAACACTGAATAATTACCATGTAGCCAGCTTCATATACACAACACATTGCAGTTGCACTGAATATAAATCTCTCACCCCTATGTTCTGGGGAATAAAACCTGGCACATGCTCCTGAACACTTAGCTGAAAAATCCACACAAAGCCTATGATAGTCTGAAAGAGACAGCCACATTTAGATGATAAGCAAGCTACCCGAGGAAAATGGCAGCAGTGAACTGTTGTTTCATTTGCATAGATCAATATCCTCTCCAATTTAGTGTGCTTGGAGAATCCCACTGAGGCTGCAGACATACAAAGCTAGGAATGTGTCCTTGCCAAAGGACAAACTGGTTGAACTGTACTCTGAATAAATAGGAGTTACTCCCTATGAAAAAGATATGCTTTCTGGTTTTATGGGCTCCCTTCAGAGTCTGTCTGAAAACAAGCCAAGTCATGTTTCTCTGTTCGTGTTACATGGTGATATGATTAGCAATTATATTTCCACATAGAGTTAAGTGCTTTGGATGAAAAAATTAAGGGAAAGAAAAGTGCAATTAAAATTCACAAGCTGCTTTTTGAACAAAGGTCACGAGTTTGCCATGTCTGTAATTTTCCACTTGACTTGGATATGACAATATCCTCATATCTTGTTTCAGTAGTAATACGCAACAAGAAAGTAGCTCAGTGGCAGACAGGCTGCTCATATTTTCTGGATGCAATGAGGAATGGAAACTACAAAGACTCTGAGCAGAAGGCATGACAATAGTTTTAATGGCTTGCAATATCATTTCCTAGGGTCTGTTTAGGTCAAATAATTTAAAAACCAGGGAAACCACGACCATAAAACATAAACAGGATAAAATCAGGACAAACTTTAATAGGAGTCACAGCTCATATTCAAGTTACTTGAATATAAATTTGCACCTGGTAAAAGTACATGGTTACTTTCGAGCACATAATGAATTTCCAAACACTGAAGGCTCAGTTTGAACTGCAGTTCTTGATAACCAAGAAATCTCAGTATAGACAGAGTCCAGAAAAAGCTGGTAATTTGCGTCAGGGAAGTCAAATATGCCTGCATAGGCTACAACCTTCTAAAGTCTTCTGCATCCTACTTGCTACAATAGATACTGCATCTCAGTCATGTAAATCCTGTGGGTAACCACGAACAAGAATTTTTTTTTTATTTGTAATGTATAGCCAGTGGAGATTTCAGACAGAAAATAGAAAAAGGAAAGACCTTCTTTCTGTATGATATTTTCCACTGCTCTGGAAAAGGAAACCTCCCTTTACACACATTGCTTTCAACAGGGACTTTATCCCATCCTATGCTCACTCTGACACTACTGTCTCTAGTTATGTACAGCAAGCGCAAGATAAACTAAAGGTGGATTATTTTATCCAGACTGAGCTAATCTTAAGTAGCAAATGCAGTATATACCACAGCAAAGGAAACACCATCCCATAAATAAATGGACAGTCTTGCCAGCTGAACTTTAGAAACAACACTGTTGGAGACAATATGACAGCTGCAAAACTTTGCTAATCCATCACTACAGCCATACCTGTCTTTTGGTCACAGTGCCATCCACAGGATCTATGTACTCAAAGCTGTCTGTTCTTTCCACACTGTAGATATTGTTACCTACAGCAAACTGCTGATGGCTGAATGATTTGTCAGTGATCAAAGCTTCCAGGTCTCTCATTATGAAGTATGCTGTTCTGGGTTCCAGTGCTTCGTAATCAAACCTTGCACATGTATCAAAAAAAGGGAGAACCAGAAAGTAAGTCCCCAGAGCTGAGAAGACAGTTCTGCTTTCAGAGAACTCTATATACTCACAGTTAGTAATTTACTGCTTACTTCAAAAATCAGAAGTGTACCCCTGAAGCACTGATTGCAAATGAAACCAGCACACACATGCAAGTCCTGTGCCATCTAACCATCACATGTGTGCAACCATAGTTCTACACTGGCCACCTGACTCTAAATCAACAGAAAGCATCTAGAAAATGCAATTTCTAAAGCAGCATAGAAAATACACAGTTAGCTTTCAAACTTAATGACACAATCAGTGCAGTCTCAACAGACAAGTGAAATAGACAAAACTTTGCTACAAGTTTTGAGGAACTACTGTGTGCAAAAGATCTTACAAATGGTGAACCCTAGATTAAGTCTGGATTAAGAGAGAGGCAGAAGCAAAGCTGAAAATGACAGCTAGAACTCACCATATTGAGACCTTAATAAAAATAAGTAAATGTTTGTATCTTTGGAGGAGTTATCCTGAATTGAAAACAGGCATAGGTTTCAGCTGTCATTAAAACAATGTCACATGGAGGTACTTACAGAAAAAAATGCAGGAGCAAACCATGCTGGGATTATGTTTATTTTTCGACATCATGTAACAAGCTGTACCTATATATTCCACAAGTAAGTAATTCAAATCTTTCTGCCATTCAATATTTAAAAATTCAATTACTCATATACTACCAGTGACACATACATGTAGCTTCTTTTTTTGACACTTACTCCTCTGGAAAAGCCTGTCTACAAAACAGTCATGATCTGTGGCACATTTTCCTTCTGTAGGCACAGCGAATGCACACCTAAGGGCAGCTGAGCACATCTAAACAAGCAATGATTGTAGCAGAATTCTCCTATCAGCTGCAGAAGTGCCTTTTCCTCGCTTTTCTCACCTGCAGTAGTAGTGCCGGCCAAATCTTGCCCAGTGATCCCTGACAATCTCCTCCACATTCTGCCTTCGAGCTGCTAGGATTGAAAGCCAAACTAGCACAGCCCACAGTCCATCTTTCTCTCGAAGGTGGTCAGACCCTAAAGAGACAGACATTAAGCACATTATTTGGTATCACTGCAAATCAGAAAACAAGGTAAGAAGGCTGGGAAAATGTCTCATTTAACTGCATATGTCACATAACAGCAATCAATAATACTAGCCCCAGCACCTCTGATATGTTCTACACAGAAAACCAGAACTAATGCTTAAAATGTGATCTATTTATGCACGACAAAGCATACTTGTAAAGTTAAATAAAAATATGTACAAGTGCTTGAAGAGAAACAGTAACAGTATGAAAACATTTGTAGTCATATTCCTTCTAACTGATATTCAGTGTTTTCACATCTCTGCTGCTGTTTCCCGGAACTGGGTTAGATAAATGAACCCCAGCCATGAGCCAGAATGTTCTCCTTTATGAGAGTCAAGCTCAACAGCATCTCCTTATCTCTGCAGATGTTCATCTGCAGATGTCAAACAGCAGAGAAAGAACTTCCCATTCCTTAAAATTGTATTTCCAGAATGTTCATGACCTCCAGTCAGGACAACCACCAAGTGCTTGAAAATATTCTTCCGGAGTGAAAAAAAAAAAAGCCAAGCAAACCAGACAGTGGGACTGTTCCCTTTTTTATATTTCTTCATACCTCTCAGTGCTAAAGAAGACTGGATGTGCCTATCTAGATGCCTTCATAGGTTTGTATTTATGAAGAGAGAAATTGTTCCAATAAAGACTAGGAACAGTTTTGGAATCCCCCACATGATTCAACATGTAGTCTCAGATCTAAGTAAGATCCAAGACCGCTGGCACCCAGTAAATACTGATGGCAATTATGTAAGCTAACAGACTCAAGAAACTTGAAGAGACATCAAACATGTAGCCATTGCTCTGGCATAATAATACTAAATTTGGTTAAAGTTTGTTGGCTGCAGTCTTAGCGTTTTCTGTCTAGTCACACATTATTTAAACCATGAGTAAAAAGCAAGCACACTAATCCAGAAGTTTTGTTTACTCCATGAAGTACCTACTGATTATCGAGATTAACCAATTAAATAATCTGTCTTTAGAAGATAGTTAACAAAATCCATCAGAGAGGAATCTAAAAACTCTTAGGCTGAAAACCTGTTTTCTGAAGTATTCTCCTTCCTCAAATACAAAAATCTTGTTGCAGCAAGACTGCTTTGTACGGCTTGGCTTTACATAACAGCCTGCAAGGTCCACACAGACAGCCATCAGGTCAAAATAGCAGTGTTTTGCTACTGGCAGAGGACAGCTCCCATAATATAAATTGACAAACTGAAGCTGTTAATCCAGTGAAAATCTGTCAATATATTAAAGGCATATAAGGAAAATAACAAGATGTGCAGAGAGACACCATGATTCCTAGGGTCAATCACTGCTGCTACTTTGAGCTTGCAATCCCTCTTAGGAGAAAGCAGCCTCTGCTCATATGGATTTTCTAAGAGCCCATTGTACTGGGTCTGCCACAGATCTCCCTGCCACTTAGGCTTCTTACATTACATTCAACCTCAATACTCTTTATTTAACATTAATATTAACATTAAGTAAACTACTACAGGGTTAAATAAATGCAAATTACTATTCAGCACAACATTCAAGTTATATAGGAATGATTACTGAACATTTGTCGATGAGGATAAAAATTTCCATGAAGATTTTGTCTATGTCTGTGCGTTAGGTATTACAGAAAACAAAAACATGTAGATGGACTTAAGAGCTGAGACAGTAACATGCCTTCACATTTGCAAAGGAGCTGTCATGACAGTAAGAATATCTCTTTTTTGCTACTTGTTCTGTAATCTGCAAGCTCTCTGCAACATCAGCAGTGTCCTATCATAACAGACAGAGTTTAGGCCTGGCATTTGAGGAGCTGCTGCAAGAGGAGCCACAGCTCACTCTGATCCCTGCTCCAGCACCGTGAAAGCATGAAGTGCCAACCAGTCAGAAGAAAAAGGGCAAGGTTATTTATGAGCTCTCAAAGCTTTGCAAATAGCTTCAGATAAGAAAGGAAAACAGATGTCCCTCTACAGAAAGTCAGTCCTTCAGACATTCAGGCACAGAATCACAGAATTGTTAGGGCTGGAAGGGACCTTAAAGGTCATCTCTCACCTCTTCCACTTCCTCACTGCAGTAATATGCTAGATCAGCTTAAGGATATCTTCTACAGGAACACCAGCACTATGTCCTATGTATAATAAAGTAAGCTTACTTGTAGGCAAAGCAGGCAGCAGAGTGACAGTCATTGTCACCAAAGCCAAGAGTCTGCTCCCAGATAATGGTGCAGGCTTCTGCCCCTACCACCAAAAGAGACATCTAGAGATTTCACTTCCACCCATATATTGTTCCTCTGGTAACAGCAATGAAAGTCATCACATCACCACAGGGGCTGGGGATGCTCAGGGGACTGTGAACAGCTGGGCACGAGTAGCCAGGCCAGCAGCCAGGGCCTGTCCAGTCCCAGCACCCCCACAGCAGGGCAGTCGGGGGCACCAGGGCAGTCCCAGCTCCGGGCATCAGGCACTTCCTGGGAATGGGGATAGGGCAATACGAGGCCAGGATGTGGAAGTATGGACAGGCCTGGCTTTGGAGGACCCCTGGCCCAGCATGGCAGGGCTGTGGGGAGCTGGACACTGGCCCTGCTGCAGCACTGCTGGGGCAGGGGCTGACAGCCCTGGTGCTGCTCCTGGGCAGGGTGAGGGAGCCCCAGGGGGCCAGGCAAGGCCCCGGTAACTGCAGGCTCACCGCACCATGGCTGCTCCTTTCCCTCTTAACCTGCATGCCTCTGCATGTCTCTTCTTTCAGCCAGTCATCCTTAGCACAGAAAAAATTCTGTTTTGCCTAAAATGTTACCTCTTGCTGATTATCACCAGCCATTTAAATGGCTTAACAGACACCAGCAAGACGTGGAGACATGGAACTGAGCTTAACCCCCCAGCAATTTGTTCCAATATGAATGACCATTTATTCTCCTGCTACATAACACTCAGAAGACTGCAGGCCAGAAAATCATACAGTGATTTTGACATCACTGCAGTCCTTCAGCAAAACGGTCAATATCATGACAACGGAGCAATGGGCTATGCTGAACATTAAAGAGATGTGTTCTGATTTAGCCAAACACTTTAAGGACATTTTACTGAACCAAAATGTTCTAGTGAAACATGGACAGAAAAATTTCTGAAGAGCTCTTTGCCACATTCTGAACTTGTTCTGGTATGGCTTAAGTGCATAAATTTATATGAGGAGGGCTGAATGTATTATTCTTCATATACATTTAGCAGATTTGGCATGTTCTTTGTCCTTGCATGTCCCTCAGAGGGATAAACTGTTGCTTCTCTGGAAAGAGAAAGAAGTTAGAAGGTAATCCAGAGACAAAAGTCTGGATATCTAGGATCCGGTTATCTTGATTCTGTTTCAGAATCAAAAATCACCAATTAAAAATACTAGCCTGATACAAGGACAAAAATCCTGTGTGCCCAGGAGTGTTTCAGTTTCTTAATCTTAATGGAAGTGAAACTAAGAACATTCATCAGCTTGGTTACTGTATACATATATGTTGTTGTACTTACTGCCCTTCCTTCTTTCAGCAAATTAAGATCTATTTCTGCAATTTTGTTACTCTGATTTTCACCTACCAAGAGTCATCTGCAGGAGTCTTCGCTCACTCTGTCTTAACTTAGTCCTACTGCCCAGCTCACATTGTAGAAACTCTAGGGAGGTAGTTTACTCTGCTGCCTCAGTTCAGCTAACACCATTCTTTGCTCTGCAGATCCAATGAATTTTCAGAGGCAGATTTGCACTGCCCTGTGCAAAAGGAAGAACGAAAAGGTGCCTCAGAGCTCTGTATGCCTAAAGCTGCAATTCCTGAAGCTGTCTCCAGCTTTCTTGGGGGACTGAGTAACTTCGGAATGATTCTCAGTGCTACTTTTAATTGAAACATCCTGGAATTAATGAATTCCTGACTCTGTTCAATGAGCTGAAGTAGAAAGAGACAGTAAAAAAGAGGAGTAAATGAACAGTTTTTCTGATTAACCCTTCATATTTAATTTGCCATTGGTAAGGGAAATTCAAGTGTTTCAACAACTTATTTTTAAGTTAATGCATTATTTCTCCATATAACAGTAGGAAAAGTTATTTTTTTACTACAGTAAATTGCTATGTCCAGACTCAGAGTATACAACCTGGACAAAACTCTCAGAGCATGCTCCCATTCACAGAGAAGTACTCCGCTTACACAGAAGAAAGTCTTAAACAGAAGTCTTAAACAGAAGAAAAATCTTCAGAGGCAGTAGCATGAGAAACAAAGCAAAATCATGCAAATATGTTCATATTATGATTTTTCTACTATGTGAAAGCTGTCTAATTTTGTTTGTATCTGAGACATCAAATTCTCATAGGGAAAGCATACCTTGTGGGTAATATGCATGAATAAAAGGTAATTGTTTTTCCCTAATTTAGTAATCCTAGTTTATCATCCTGCATTCTGTAAATGTGATTTTAAAACAAGAAAATCACAGGAGTTCACAAACTCACATCAAATCATTTTGTTTGCACGTACTGAAGTCTTACAAACTTATCGTCCAGCTGAAACTTAGCAATATTTTAGGCAAATGGAGATTTAGGGGCATTCTGATCTGATCATTTTTTGAAGTTAATAAGATTATTTTAGATTTGTATTACTGCAAGAGACAACCAAATAGCTCATTTGTGGCTTTAATTCATGCCAGCAATCACACATTTTCATATTCTCCACTAGTTCTTTTTCCAAATAATGTCTCAGGAGAAGGGAGTTGATGTTAATAGAATCTGGGAATTTGGAGATGAAGCAAGCAAATTTAAGAAAGTTGTGGCAATTACTGAAATGGCTTAACTGCAGAGAGATAAATCAGCCACAAAGTTCTCCTAATCCTGATTAATAACTTTCTGATGAAATTTAGAAACTAATTGCTGCTGCCGAGGCCCTCCTTTGAGCTGTGTGCTGGGCATTAGTCATAGAACCAGAAAGCCACTAACCTCATCTGACAAGCTCCCCACACTGCTACAGAAATGGAAGAAGTTTTTAAAGCATTGGTTTAGCTCCAAGATCAGCTGCCAGAAAACAAGTTTGGGAAATACAGCTGTATGGGATGTTTTCAACATCTTTTCTCCTTTTATAGCAGAAAACTTGCTTTTATTTACTTGCCAGACCGAAGTCCTTTATGTTATAAAACCAGGGCTCTGCATTACTTGGAAATTTCAGCTGGGCTTTATTACCTGGGTACACAAGCAATTGATTTCCAATGCAGTTTGATGACAGAAGGTGGATTTTTAAAACTCTTTTCTCTTACACAGAGCTATAAATTTCCCACTCTGATCACTATATTGTACACTTACATAACTATTCCATGCTGAAAGCTAAAGAAGTGCCAAATTTCAGTGCCCTAAAGAGACATGATTGGGCAAAAGCTGTAAAATTTATTCAAATGCCCAATAGTGGCAGAAACATGTGAGGGTCACACAGCTTAGGACATTACTAAAAGATTAGCAATAAGGTAAATATTTACTGCTAAAAACAGATCACATTGCTAAAGTACTGGTCATCTACAAACCAGAACACGTCTTAAAAATAAACCTCCTGGCATATGAGCACACTTTTCAGACATCTGCATTGAATTCAAAGATGATAAGGAAATTGAGGCAGTGAGAAAGACAAACTTTAGACATCACAGTCATTATATAATTTGCCCCAAAAGTATCACAGGATCACAGAACAGGTCGGGTTGGAAAGGACCACAACAGGCCATCTAGTTCAATCTCCCTGCTCAAGAAGGCTTATTCCAGAGCACATAGAACAGGATTGAGTCCAGACAGTTCTCAAGTATCTCCAGCGAGGGAGACTCCACAATATCTTTAGGAAATCTCCTTCTGTCTCAAACTTTTTTACACAGCAACTACACATGAACTGAGGAATTCAAACCCCGTGCTCAAGTTCTCTGGATGCCCATGGGATCAAATCTCGAGTGTCCAGATTTGCCTTTAGATGGAATTGGATAAAACTGGAGGTCAAGAGGCTTTCTGCACTGAAGTGCTGTAGGTACAACAAAGTTAATCTGATCAGAGCATACCAGGATGCCAAGATATTGCTGCTGGCCAGCAATATGTTGTTCAAGCACTCATTTACAAGACTCAGGATTTATGAGGAATCTGAAGAATTGGTGATAGGATAGAAGAACCAGATTAATCATACAAGGAACACAGAGTGTAAAGAATGTGGAGACTAGTCTGAGGTCAGGTCCTGCAAATTTGGAAGAGAGGCTATTGTACAGAAGGCAATTGTTTTAAGGCCTCACAGAAAGATACAAGCAAAGAAAAACTTCGGCAAGAGAACAGAGAAGTCAGGGTAATCTTCTTGCCTGTCTAGAACAGTCAAACCTTAGAGGCACTTCCTTGACTTCCATGAGTGTTTCTCTTCCCAAATTCAAACACTATCAGATACTCAGGATAATAAATTAGACCTACAGAGATCACAATGTCCTCATTGCTACAGTTGATCAAAACACTTTGTTTTCCTTTCTATATGACTGATCTCCAGGGCTAAAATCCACCAGTACTTGGGACACTGCTTAGCAAGACTTAAACATGCTTTTGCAATATGGAAGGGAAATCCGATGTTTGTAATTTTTTATAACTGCACCATAAAATTTAAGTGGCAAGTTTCATCAAAGAAGACATGGCTTCTAGAGACCACAACCAATGATTCCTCTCTTCTCCCTCAGACAGAAAGCATCTGAAAGAGTCCTACTCAATACCATCAGATGAAGATGGATAATAACTCCCCAATCAGAGACAGAGCTGTGGCAGTGGTTTGTCATGACATATGGGGAGATGCCACTCCTGTTTGTTTTACATACCTCTACACATAAGCCTACATGCAGCAGGAGGTGCTGCACTCTGTGGGCTAAGGTATCTGGATATACTTCAACATATGGGAACTCACCATCCAAACTCTTACAAGCTCTTTCTAGTTAAAATTCACACTTAACTTTCTACAGGAGGATGATGAAGCCAGGAGTTTCCAAATAATCTGTGTACTACTGAGGTCATACTGATGTCTTTAGAACCACCCAAATTTCATGAAAGTATCTGGTTTTGCATGAGCAAGAGGAACTTCAGTATTTAGCGGGAAGAGGTACAGAAATGGCACAGTGAAAAAGTATTAAAAAGCAGTAAAAGTTGAATACTCCCCAGTTCACACCTCTCATGGGTAACGGAGATGTAGTTCAACAACACACCACAACAAATAGCAGTACATTCTGAAAGGTACAAGATCTTCCTGCCCTTCTCTCCAAAATTACACCTCTCTCAATGACCTCATAGAACACACTGTAGAGGAAGTTTCTATTCAGAAGACATAGTCAAGGCAATAAAAAGCTGTGCCACTCAGAGCAAATAGTGAAGGCATACAGTTTGCCAGTCATGGGACATTGGTTCCCACTGACAACAAAAAGAAAATAATTCATCATAAATTTATATTCTCTTCCTTTTTTCATAAAAGACCCAAAGAAATATAACATATTTGTCATTATTGCATCATAGCCCATTCAGATCCACAGAGCAAACAAGAAGATAATACATGAAGTGCCATGCCTATGGCTGTTTAAGGTGTCATTATTTTTCAAAAGGCAGCATTCTGCTCTAATTGACCCCAACCAACGAACTTAATACTTGACATAAGTAAATTAAAGCAAAATGAAATTTGTAATCAAGTTTCACTGCATGGTAAGTAGTTTTCCACAAAGAGCTGCAGCCAAGGTATTACACATTCAAAATAGAGAACTCCATAGAACTCACATCAAAATATAGAATAAGCTATCAGCCAGGCAAATTATTAAGTTATTCTGGTCTGTGCTTTTTCAAAGACTTGTAATATAGCCCTACTGATAAAAAAAAGGAAGAACTTCTGTGCCAGAATCCAGGAAATAAAGAAAATAAACACTCCAAAATTTATTCTATCATTCTCATAAACTAAAACCACATTTGTGTACATTTACAGACTACATGGTTCATTCATTTATTTGCTCTATTTCTTACTGTCAATACTGTATTTCTGATGGCTAAAATTTGTCATTAATTCTGCATTCTGTTGTTTGATTGGTTCTTGGGACTGACAAGGCAGAAATACCTAGGGAAAACACAAATGTTTATGTGTAACTGAATTTCTTCTAATGACAATTTTATCTGATGCTTGAGCAATTGTGATGTTCCAAAAAGGAAAGCCTGAAACAGTTTTCTTAGATGTACCATCAGATATCTTTTGTACACCTAATCACATTAGGAAAAAACATGTGGGTCCATATAGGCAAAATCCCTCCAAATGCTGCTGCAGTCTGTGAAGACCTGCAGAGGAACCAGTGAGGCTTTTTTGCATTATGTTCAAGTCAGAAGAGAATGCCAGGCACCTCCAAAAGCTGTCTGAACAGTAGTAAGATTGCTTGCCTCTGTTGAATATCCATTTTCTACATTTTCATGCCTCAAAGCGCTGAACACCACATTTACAAGACAAACCTCAAGATGTGAACAACAGAAAGTTCTCTGTTTCAGCATGAGAGAGAGCTGACTTGCTGATTGTTCTGAGTTTGACTTGAGGCATCCAGGAAAAATTAAGTCTGTGATAATTTTTGATTATGTATTACTTACCAGTGCCAAAACTCTCCTCACCACAAAGGGAACAACGTCCAGAGTCCATGAGATTGGAAAAATACCTCCATCCTGCTGGTGTCTCATACACAGGAACCTTCATAACTTTTGCCACTCTGGAAAACATACAATAAACATCATATGATTAAGATTGTGCTTTTTTTACATAGGATCTGAGGTCAATTGAGGAATAGACTAGGTCTCATTACATCTCCTGACAGCTGGACCAGAAGTAAAAAAAAACCAAAACCAAGAACAGATCAACACTACCATTCAAAACTGATCTCAGCGCCTAGCTTCAGCCAGAACCCAAGTATGTTTATACATTAAGTGTATTATTTTGGAAAATTTAGGACCTCAGTTCAATAGGCTTTACCAGTATTTTTCCCTTGTTACTGACCAAGAAACAGCTAATCTAAGGATGGACAGTTTTGTTATACTAATATTTTAATGGAAGTTAAATTAACATGTTGAAGCACCCTCCTTTACAAAATACAGGTAGTCAAATATCAAAATACTTGAAAGGTATTTTTACTTCCTGCAATGTGTTCAAAGACAAGACAATACAGGAATGCTTCCATTAAGCAGTATGTTCTTTAAAAACCTTTCCTAGTCTCAACCTGAATCTCAACTTATTTTCCCTGTATCCTATCACGTAATACAAGAAACCCTCTCACGGTCTGGGCGATGCGCCAGTGTTTTCAAGAACCAAAATTAACCACCTTATAAGCTGGATTGCATTCTTTTCCCCAGCTTGTTAACTGGTAAATATTCCTGTTATAAACTATAATGAAAAAAATCCTTTCTTGGACTAAAAGAACAGAAAGAAAGAAAACCCACCCAACAACTCTAAAGAACTCTAAATCTCAAGATGAGATTTATGCAAAATGGGTATTACCAGTCTTCTTTCTAATTATATTTGCTGGTTTTCATGTGTGCCTAGGGTTTTCAGAACCTGTCGGGGTCCGCTGTTATGTGTCTCTGCCCCGACACGGGGAAAGGTGGTTCTGAGCGGCCGCGATCGCGAAGGATGAGTCTGGACTCTCAGATTCTCGGTCTTCAGTGTTGTTTATTATCTCTTATCTACAAAGTTTTCTCTCTGTCCATCCGAGGTCCGCTCAGCAAGACAGTCAAGTGCACTCTCCCCCGCCCACAGGGTTGTTGTGTCTTTTATAGTAAAAATTACGTGTAACATATTTACCTTTATTTCCCCATACTATTCACCCTTATAGACAAGTGTACCTTCACCATGAACCAATCCCTAAGTGCCAACATCACCACAGAAAATGGAAGACATGAAGAAGAAAGAAGAACACAGGACCACGCCCTGAATCCTCCATCTTGCCTTCATGACCCCCCTGTACCTATTTTTCTAAAATTTATATTTCCCTCCATAAATGTATCATTCACACCCAAGAAGCTCTCATTTCCTCCTTCACAGGTTCTTCTCCTTTTGATGGATCGAAATCCAACCACCAAACCCTTTTGGCTGCATTCCAGGGTTTCCGAGCCCCCCAGGGGCTCCCCTGGTGCCTCTGCACATCCACAGTGATGTGTTGAGATCCCACAAGAACCAACTGTTTTATAACATGGAAATAAGAACTGAGACAAAGTGAAGCAATCTGACTAATTACCAACAACCTCATGCTTCAACTATCATACCTAACAATATTTCTCAAGGCAAGAGAGTTTACTTAATTTTAACTCCAGTCAAGACAAAGCAAAGCAGATTAATCAAAGATAGATTCAACACAACACAACCTGTCTAAAAGTGTCAAGGTGAAAGCAGTCACCCTTCTGATAAAAAAGCCACCTGTTTTCTGATGGCACATCTCTCTGTCTTACATGAAGTGCATAAAGTAGATGGGATAAACAGTCAAAATATGCCAGCACTGACCACTTCAAAACCTGGTACATAAATATATCTAAATGAGAGAAGCACACAACTGTCAAGGTTGTAAAAGACGTTCAAGGTTATCTAGTCCAAATGCCAACCTAGCACCACCATAATCACTGCAGGTGCCAAATCAAGACACCTCTTGAATACTTCAAGAGAGCTAATTCACCATCTCCATGGCCAATTTATTCCAATGTCTAGCCACTCTTTCAGTGAAAAAATCTTTCTAATATTGAATCTGAACTTCCAGTTGCACAACTTAAGGCCACTTCCTCTTGTCTTTTCACTTGATATGTGGCAAAAGAGATTGACCCCTTCCTGGTTACAACCTCCTTGCAGGCAATTATAGAGTGATAAGGCCTCCCCTTTTCTCCAGGCTAAACAACCTCAGCTCCATCAGCTGCTCCACACAGGACTTGTGCTCCAGACTCACCAGCTTCACTGCCCTTCTCTAGACATGCTCCAGCACCTCAGTATCATATTGCAAGTACAGGAGGACAATCCCTGGCCCTGCTCCTGCTGGCCACACCATTGCTGGTGCAGGCCAGGATGCCATTGGCCTTCTTGGCCACCTGGGCACTGCTGGCTCATGTTCAGCTGCTGTCAGCAGCACCCCCAGGTCCTTTTCCTGTGGGCAGCTTTGCAGCCACTCTGCCCCAGCCTGTGGCACTGCCTGGGGCTGCTGTGACCCAAGGGCAGGAGCCAGCACTGGCCTTGTTGGACCTCACTGGGCCTTGTTGAACCTCAGCCCATGATCCAGCCTGTCCAGATCCCTCTGCAGAGCCTTCCTGCCCTCCAGCAGATCAGCACTCCTGTCCGATGGTGGTGTTTGTGAACTGACTGAGCTGAATTCTATCCCCTCATCCAAACGATTGATAAAGATGTTAAACAGGACCAGCACCAGTACTGAGTCCTGGGGAACACTACTAGTGACCAGACACCAACTAACTGAATTTAGTTCCATTCACCACCATAAGTGGTGGCTCTACAGTTCAGCCCTTAAGTATTCCCTCTGAAATTTTTACACCATTAGCCTGCACTGTAATGTAGTCTCCAAATCAATCTCTCTTCACCTAAGCATATCCATTCTCTAAGCTATTTGCTCCTATTCAGCCTAGGTGTCCATATTACATCTAAAATTAGTGATTTTTAAATGAGATAGAGTAAGAATTGCTGATATTTATTTGAAAAGAGACAAAAACGTATGTGAAGAAAAGGGTATTACCAAAATTTTTAATCCTGAACTCAGATTTCATACCTCTAGTTTAGAGGTAGGGGTGGGTATGTACCTCCTTGTGTTTATTCAGCACTACATGTATTATTAAGCCTTAGAAATGCTGTTCCATAAAGGAGGTTTCATAGGGCAGCGTTGAACACGTTTCTGTCTGGCTCTTCAAAAAATCAAGAACATAAAAGAATTTAATCTCTGTGTGACAATAACTTCAGACTGAAAACAGGACTGTACTGCCAAGAAAGGAGAAAACAATAAACCAGAAGGCAATACCTGACATGCTGGCAGAGCAAAACCAATTCTGTTAAGGTAGCCTAACAATACAGCTGGAATATGTTTGCTTGCAGAAATGTTCCCATATCCTGGTACAGTTTTTGCAGAAGGAAATCCTTTCGCATTTACTTTTCTACATTCCTCTAGCTGGGGAACAAATAGCCTAGGATGGACTTAACCTGACCAGCACTAAAAAAGCTTCAAGAAGCTGTAGCTGTTTTTTCAAAGAGTTCTATGCACTAGGCTAGCAATGAAAATACAAATGTTGTTTCTGCTGGCATGTGGGCTCACTTTGTACATAGTTTATAGTACAAATAGTTTGTAGTAGGAATATGACAGATTGTTCCATGCACCTTCTTTTTTTTTTGTTGTTTCTGGCTCTTAATAATCCAACAGAGTAAGTAAGCAGAAGTACACTGAAAATTAAGCATACTCCTTTCTTACTGACATTTTTCTGAAAAAAAGAATCATCACTGGAAGTCTCAATAAATGAAGAATGTGCCTTTATGCAGCCTATATACATTCACGGTGAAAAATCACCCCAGAAAACATGAGAGGGGGTTCCCACAGAAAGCTGCAAAAATTCTCAAAGCTGCAGACTCTGAGAAATAATATGCTGCATTAGATCAAACACATAATCACACGAAATACAGGAAAACACCCTCAGAGGAAGGAAACTAATATGTGACGGTGAAATTACTATATCTTCAAAGCCACGGAAAACAGAGATTAAATGTGGGAAAGGGGAGGGATTTTTAATGCTCTTAACATCTACATCTTTCTCAACTAAAAATATTACTGGGTATTTAGTAGAGGAAAAGTTTTTTTAAAAAAATCCTAATTTTTCCATTTTTTTTCTCCCTCTGTATTTATCAATCTGCTTTTTAACAGACAAAACTCCTAAATCACAGCTTTCAATCATTGATACAACAAGAAGCCAGATATTTTTTTAAATAAATTCCAGATGAGACTGGTAGAATCGCTGTGGACCAAAATTTGGAAATTACTTTCTGTGTTCCGCTGAACTGAACATTTGCAGCACTATTTAATGGATCATATGGCTTCCTGACAGGCTTCACAGATGCTAGGCAAACAAACAGGATAAGGATTTCAGGAACTTGCAACTCTGCAAGAACTGCTGGTGAGTCACAGTAAGGATTTTTATCTTCAACAAATCATTGGTCCATTAACTACACTTTACAATGTTTTCAGAAATGCACCTTCAGGACAGTTCAACAAACACTTTACAATGTTTTCAGAAATGCACCTTCAGGACAGTTCAACAAAGATTACATATGTTCAGCTTTTTAAGTTTCTCTTCTTTCTTACTTACACTAGAATCCCCAAATTTGGGGAATTAGAAATGTAAATGTAAAGAGTTTTGTCTGTATGAGATCTCTTGATGAGAGAGGATACTACTTCTCTCAGGAAGTGAGTCTTGGAACTGGTACTGCAAGTGGTATTTATCTTGCAGAAGTCTCAGATAAATTTTATACATCAACAGTATGTTTTATAAACAGTAAATTTTATATATCCTTAGATATGTATAATGCATCGTCAACAAGATACTGATGCAGCAGTGCACCTGTAAGGGTGGTACCTCAGGCTCTGAGCTTTCATGCTGTGGGTAATGGCTGTTAAAAGGCCTCACTTAATGGATGGAATATACTTTCAGAGCAATTCAAAATAAAAACTGGGAAAAAATATGCCCTATAAAGAGGTTCATTTCCCTAGTCTATTTCAAGTAAAGACATTCTATTTATGTCTAATCACACAGTTGATATACCTGTGTTTATACGTTCCATGAGTATGAACTGTGTTGAAAGAAGACAACAAACTATGGACATTCTGTTTTTTGTCATCTTGGACATTTAATGGGACTGACTTCAAACACTACACTTGCTTGCCTTCTTTTTGTGTAAGTGCTCACTACATCAATGAGATTATACAATAAAGTTTCTTCCATCTGTGTTGGGCAGTAATTACCCCTTGCTAGACTAGGAAACAGAGTATTTACATTTAGAGCCAAACTCAAAGGTAACCTTAGTTATAACCTTAGAATAACCTTAGTTAGTGTGCCCATATCAGAACTAATGGCATTTATGTTCCCGGGATGCTGAAATAATAATTATGGAGAAAAAAGTTAAAGAAGAGTGGACTGTACTTTTTGCAATTACTCATTATTTAAAATTATACTTTGTGAATTTAAAAGAAGCAGGAGCAGATGCTTTTAAATGTGGAGATAACAAAATGAGTGAAAATAGGAATATAAATTATTGTACAGCTCCATAGTTAAATTTACCTTCCTACTGTTTCAGAGTTTCACTGTAATTTTTATTTTGAAGAGCTAGTCCCACGCTACCTATACTGACTGCCCACTTTCTTTTGAAACATAAGACGCATGTATACAATGCAACACTGAAAATCAGTTTGAGTTGTTTCATCTCTAGCAAACAGAATTATTGGAGAGTTTAGTACCAACACAGAAATGTGAAGCCAATTCTTGTACTCCGCAATAAGTCTCACTTAAGCATGAGCTGGCCAGCTCATAATAAAGGTAATAATGAACGTAACTATAGTCTTCTAATGAAGATTAGAATTTTTAAAAAGTTCCTGACAGAAAAAAAAAAAAGTAACAGCTAGTTCTAAGATTACTCCCGAAAGACCTAACAGACTAATGCAAAAAACTTTACAAGGCAACTGGACTACTTATTGTACAGATTCACATCTGAATATGCAAGGTCTTCTCCTTATACTTCATGGCCATCTACATGTCACCTAACTAGGAAAACAGAGGGTACAGGACCCTTGATAGCCCAGATTATTTTCCCTGGAATTCTAAAAATATTAGCCTGACAAACTGTGTAAAAAATATTTTCATTTTTAAAACATTATTTTTTAATTTAGAAGTGTTAAAGATCCTTGTGATAACTTTCTTTCAGTTTTCAGTAGACACAACAGATTATTTTTCACAGATAGGCTTATAAAACAAAGTGGTCCTTGATGGTATCTCCCAGACACAGTGGTTTTGCACTAGAAAAACACCTATGACACCAGCAGAATGACCCTGACTTACACTACAAGAGTCAGAGGGAAGTTTTCTTTAACTTAATTGTTACAATGGCACAAAAACATCCTGATGAATATAAATCATTCAAATACAACAGCCTGCAGCAAGCCAACTTTCTTGTGCCAGTGAAACTCTTATAACTTCCAAGAATAGATCAGTCAATCAGACAGAATCATCCTGCCAAAGTTGTGATGCCTGTTCACCACAAAGATAAAGGTCACAACACTGGTGGAGAGCTTTCTGTGACATGTCTCATGAACTTGTAAAGATGTTACTGGCTAAACTTTTATATTGTAGGTGAAATGCTGTCTAGGGTAAACTGCAGCACCACTTTCATTCTGGAGTCTGAACTTGGAGGAAGAATTAGGTGTCAATAAAAGAAACACTAGAGAAGCAGCTATAGCATGTCCTTGCCTCTCATCTTCCATCACCTGTAGGTATCAGCTGACAGGTGAAAGATGCTAATAGGCACCTGAGTGAACAGGCTTCAAAACACAAACTAGTGTTCCATGGATATGTTGACTTTCAATCCTGCTCCTCTCTGTGGTGCCAGCACTGAGGTAAACAAGGTTCTGTAATTCAGAGAACAGCACATCTTCCTCTGCAGAAAGGTAAGCACTGACAGGCACTAACAATCAGGAACTGAAGGAATTTGTGGCACAGACGTGGGCCACTGAAGGATAGTGTGTTGCAGCGGCACTCCAAAAGAGAACAAGCCTCTGTAATGGTTTCTTTCAGAGTTACTATGGCTATAGAAGGGAAAGGCTTCTCACTAGGTCTTCTAAATCTCTACTTAGCCACTGAAGTAGTCTTTGTTATCTGATCTCCAGCTGATAAAAACCTCACTTGATTTTAGGTCTGAAACATATTTTATTTCAAAGACAAGACTATTATTTGACTGAAACTAACAATGTTTTTCTTTCCACTTCTGTAGTTTTGCTTCATGCAAAGAATTAAACATATCTCAATGAGGGACCTGCATCTGATTTATCAAGAAAATAATTTCTCTAGCTGAAAATAAGTCTTCACACAGTCTAACCTTAGCCTACAAACCTTTGCATTTGATATTTTATCAAATATTTTATCATTCTTTTAGATCACTCTCTTCAACATTCAAATTTCTTCTGCAAAAATCATCAAATTATTTTTTAACTTTCTTGACACCATATTCATTGCCTGATTAACCACCAAGTCCCTATCCCAGTCTCACTGCATGGTATTTCCACTTGTTCTCTCTTTGTTCTCTTCTTCCCAGTGTTGGAGAGCTCTTTGCTACTTCATTTTTCAGTTTCTGAAGACTAATTATTCTCAACTTTGGTTAGTTCTCTCTTCATTCTTACTATTTCTTAGGCTGCAAGAGTCACGAACCAAATGGTTGTAACTTTTTTTTTTTAGTCCCATCTCAAAGTCTTCACTTTTTATCTATGCAACTGCAATAGACTGTGAGAAATGCACAGTAGTAGTAATGACAGCAGCACCAACTATAACATGAAATAGATGCTCTGCTTCTGGATGTTTTCACTCTGTCTGCACCACCTTTCCTTAAAAGGCTTCAACTGCATATTGTGCAAGGAGCAGAACTAAACCAGCCACCTCCCTTACATGGTCAAGTATTACAGTGTTACTACTTCCCAGTCTTTAATTTATTAAGCAAAAAGCAGTGGAATGCTAAGCCCTCGCACACAACACAGATAACCAGGACATCTCTAAGATAAGATGCAAGCTGTCATGTCTGGCACAAAGGCTGTCAGGACCCTGTGGCAGAGAAAAAAATAGGTAGTAGACAAGTTCCCTTACTTTTTGCTTTCTAGTATGCTGCATGTCACAGGTAACAATCATAAAAAATAAATCAATACAGAAAAAGCATATGAAGACACTTTAACTATGAAGCATCTAAAAAAAGTTAGGATTTTTTTTGCTTTTTTTCTCCCAAACCCTGCAATGTTTTAATTAAAATACTTATACAAGTGTAATAAAGGTATGCTGAACCATGCTCTGGTGTTCAGGGGTAGTTTCTGTCTTGAAAACTGGCAACTTCAGGTGGATTTTTTTTGGTTGACAATAGTCCTGAGTAATGGATTGCTAATAATTGCAGAAATTATCAATCTAATCAGTACTATGTGAATTAGCTTTCTATCAATGGACTCTCCTGGCACTCACGTAACATAACTTGTGCCAAAAAACCATCCAGTATTTTCTCCTGCCTCTCAGTCTCACATCACCCTTGCTTTGTTTTTGAAATCTTTCAACAGTAAAAACTAAAAACTGCTCTAGCAGAAAGGCAAAGTCATAGAATCAGAAAGTCACAGAATCATAGGATGAGTTGGACTGCAAGTGACCTTGAAGATCATCTAGTTCCACGGTAAGGATGGAACTAGATGCGACAGGTAAGGATGCCACCCACTACATCACATTGCTCATAGCCCCATCCAACCCTTCTAGGGTTGGGCTGTCCACAGCTTCTCCAGGCAACCTGTTTCAGTGCCTCACTACCCTCACAGTGAAGAATGTTTCCTAATTTCTAATCTAAATCTCCCATATTCAAGTTGAAAAAATTCCCCCTTGTCCTAGCACTATGTGTGCATGTGGAAAGCTGTTCTCCATTTTTCATAAGCCCTCTTCAGGTACAGAAAGAGTCCCCCAAGATCTCCCCAGAACCTTCTCTGCTACAGACTGATCAACCCCAAGTCTCTCAGCCTGTGCTCACAAGACAGGTACTTCCGACTTCTGATCATCTTCATGGTTCTCTTTTGGACCTGCTACAACAGGTCCACACCTTTCTCGTGCTGAAGACCCCAGAACTGGATGCAGCTCTGAAAGTGGGATCTCACAACAGCAGAATCCCCTCCCTGACCCTGCTGGCCACCCCTCTTTATGATGCCATGTGGGACCATGTCAGAGGCATAACATCAACTTAGGTATATGACATCTGTCAGTCTTACCTTGTCAGCCACAGCAGTCACTGCAGCATACAAGGCCAGCAGGCTGGTCAGACACAATTTGTCCTTAGTAAAGCTGTGCTGGCTGCCTTGAATCACCTCCTTGTCCAGCATGTGCCTTAACACTGCTTCCATAAGGATCTGCCCGATGATCTTCCCAGGCACAATGGTAAGACTCAACAATCTATAATTCCCACTCTTCCTTTCTCCCCTTTTTAAAAACAGGAGTGATGTTTCTGTTTTTCTAGTCTCCAGGGACATTGCCAGACCACCATAACTTTTCAAATATGATGGAGAATGGCTTGGCAAGAATATCATCCAATTCTCTCAGGAACCTTGAGTGTATCTCATCAGCCTTACAGACTTGGGCCTATTTATCTTCATCAAGTGGTCACATACCTGCTCTTCACTGCCAGTGATATGAACTTGACTCCCCCAGCCCCCACCTGGAGGTTCAGATACTTGAGAGACGTGGAAAGCCTGACTTCCAGTGAAGACTGAGGTGAAGAATTCATTAAGTACCTCAGACTTTTCCCTTTCTGTTTTCACCACTCTTCCTTCTCATTTACCACTGCCTTTATTTTTTGCCTTCCTTTTCTGAGCTATGTACTTATAGAATCCCTTCTTGTTATTCTTCACATCCCTCGCCAAATCCCATTCCATCTGTGCCTTAGCTTTCCTGACCCATCCTTACACATCTAATCTGAATCTCTGTACTCTTCCCAGGTCACCTGTCCTGCTTCCATTCACTATGCACTTCCTTCTTATTCCTCAGTTTGAGAAGCAGATCCTTGCTCAGCCATGCCAGTTTCTATCCATCTCTCTTTGATTTTCTAAACACTGGGATGCAAAGCTCTTGTGCTCAAAGAAAAGTGATCTTAAAGAGTTGCCAGCTATGGTCTGCTCTTCTGTCTTTAAGGACAGTTTCCCAGGGGATCACACTCACTAATTATTTAAACAACTGGATATTTGCTTTTCTAAAATTCAGCAGCCAGTCTATGTTCCTTTCCAGGCCCAAGTTCCTTGGGATCATGAACTCAGCCTAGGCATGGTCACTACATTCCAGTCAGTCTCCGATCTTAACCACTCTAATGAGCTCATGACTAAAACCAGTCCAGGCCCAATAATGCTTCTCCCTTGCTCAGTTTAGCTGACAAATCCATGAACGCAATCTACCTGGCTCGTGTCTTCTAATACCACAGGCACATAACAAGCAACTGAGCTACATGGAATTCCTGTTCAGCACAATCACCACCATACCCAAGGAATATTGTGTAGAAAGTCAGATACTTAGCTTTAAAGCTCTAAACCAAACAAATTTAAAAATTAGTATCTCCCTTTCGCTCCTTGAAGTTCACTGGACTTCATCTGTCTTCCTTAGGAGCAGACTTGCACCATCACAAGGCTGATAAAAGCACTTATCCCAGAACTCAGGCTCCCCAGTACCCACAGTGAGGCCACGCAGTCAATCATATTCCTTGTTGCCACCTGTAGGTCACAAAGTGAACAGACAGCTCCATATTTCACACCATCAAGTCTTCCTACACAAGCTCTGCAGCACCTCAGCCAAATGTTACAAGCACCTTGTGCAACACACAAAAAAGACAGCACTCTTGAAAGTCCTTGAGACACTTTACAAAATAATGGAAAACTAATTTGTGTCCCAATTCCCACAGCTAACTTTCCAATTCTGTCCCAAAGGGTAAAAGTAAAGTCACATGCTTATCTGCATAGCCAGCTACAGAGCCAGGGGAGCACTGCAGAACTGAAATGCACTTGTAAGCAGGTCAAAAGCTGCAGCACAGCTCTAATCAAATCTCTGAGAAAGGACTGCAGAAAGCCACTGCCTCTTTCTTACTCCTCAGGGAGTTATGTGGTCAAAGTAAAAATAGCCAGCACAGCTCCTTGCTGAGTCTGCCTTTACCTTCAAAACTAATGTGATAATCCTGTGCACTATGGGCAGGAGGTGCAAGGATACTTTTTATGGACACTGTACTCTAGCCTACTCTCACTAATCTGTGATGGAGTGAACTGCCACTGATGCAGAACTCACTGGTGAACAGAATGGTAAATGCACCTTTAAAAAATACATGAAGCAGATGGCATGCAAAGCTGGGATTTATCACCCCACCATTGCAGGTGCTGCAAATAGGTTACTGTTGTAGTGACCAAAGTATGAAATTACTGCCAGGGTTAAAACTATCAAGTGAATGCAAGTTACACATATGTTATAAGCGAGATTGTTACCATCCCAAATTTGGGGCCACTATGAGCCATTAAAGAATCTGCTTTCTGGAAAGTTAAATCACTTTTAGGAAGTTACATTGGTGGAGTCCTCATATGCAGGCCTAGGTTTTAAGGCCTTAAGTACAACTTTGGCTTGTCAGTCCCCCTATGAAATCTGGATGATAATACAGAGTTCTAACAATGAGATTCCATAGAAGAAAACAGTTCTCTGTGATAAAATTCAGAACAAATCCACTGTGTTTAGAACTAACCCAGACTGTTAACCTGAATGCCTGTATCTGGACTGAGTATCTGCATCTGAGTTTGCTAAGAGCAAGCGTTTATTTTAAGTACGGTATTTATAATAGTGTTCCTTTCTGCTGTGTGTGCAGGAAAACACAGATGGCAAGATGAGAATAAACAAGAAAGGAGACTAGAAAAAAGCTGCATTTCTCAGGGGCAAGTCTACAAAGTTCATAGCCAAACTTTTTGTGGGAGGACTAGTGATTTAAGCCCTGCTGGATACTCACCAACCTTAGGCACCTTTGAAGGTGAATAATAAATGCTACACTGACCAACAGAGCATGGTGCAGGGTACCTGTAAGGTCAGGGTGAAGGAGTTATCTGTTAAGCAGGAAGCAGTCTGAGCCCATCAGTGTGGCACTGTGCCCCTGTTGGCTAATCTCCTTCACAGGCCAGGTTTGGTGCTTTGCAAGCACAAACAAATAGGCAGTGGGACTCTACAGAATACCTCTGCACTGCCCTGCATAGATACCATGCAGACATCATGAGATATTAGCCATATCCAGGCTTCCACAAAAAACACCACACTGCACAAAGAATGTGTAATTCAGGCTTTGATGAATCTGTTATCTTCCTTAACTGCAGGAGTGTTCAGAATGTCCACAAGCTTTACATGATTTCACACTACGCTACTGTCTGTGGACATGCAACCCCCTCTTCTGAGCTGCGTTCTTCAGCACTCTTCCTCTTCCATATCTTATGTCCTTCTGGCCCAGCTTCAGCATGCCACCCACACTGAGATTTATGAAGAGATGCAACCTAGGAGGTTTGTGCTGGGGGATGCTGACTCAGGCACAGCACAGCTTCAATTTCTCCTTTACAGAACAACAAGTGTTTTATACAAGGGTTCAGTGTCAGAAAAGAATGAGTAAATAATAAATGGATGAAAATAAAAAACAAGTAAGTAATAAAAAATCCAGTACTTTCATGGAAATCTTCTTTTTTTCTATATTCTCCACCCATTTTTTAAATAAACTTCTACAAAAGGCTTTCTTATTCCCCTTCAAATCTCTAGGAGTTCTCGTGAGTCCAAAAGTAAAATATGCTTAATTACATTGCTTAATTGGTATCAAGAGGAAAATGTCAACTATTTTGCTTTACTGATTAAACACCCATTATAAAGCAACATTAGTTATGTGGACTGTAAGAGCTGCTTCCAAGAAATCTGTTAACAAATCCAGTACCTTACAGACAGAAATACCACTCCATCTGAATGCCAAGGTGAATAGGTCTGTGTATAAATAAAAATAAGTTGGAAGGTTTATTATTTAAAAAGGAGGGAAGAAGCAATTTCAAAGTAAAAAATTCAAGTGTTCATACTCTTGCTTCTGATTTCTCATTTATCGTTTTTAATCTACACAGAAAAAAAACATGCTGTCACTGTGTAAACAAGCCAAATGATTCTGTAGTTTAACTACACTTAGCTGAGAGGTTTATCTGCGCTGAGACTACAGATTGCATGGGTCCCTCCTGCCCAGCCCCTGCAGACTCCTCCCTTGCCTTTGAACAGAAGTACCAATAGGAAAATTCAATTTTCTAGAGGAAAAACTTTAACATTTCACTTAAAACCCGTCAAACCAATTAGCCTGACCAAGTATCAGTATCAGCATGACCCACCACTACTAAGTTAATTGCAGCTGAGGTGAACTTCAAAGCCTACAGGAGGAAGGCCAATTTGTCAGATCCACATGAGGAAAGGAAACCTCCCAGAATAAACAGCTACTGAATGTTAAGAAATTAATTGCCTTCACTGAGACTCTGCCCCCACTAACCTGGGGTCACCTTCCAGCACTCTCCCAACCCACAGGGTAACGTTTAAAAGATTTTAAGAAAAGTAACTAAATAAGGAACATGCAAAACAGCTCTGGGACATGAGCAACAGGCACAGGAGAAGCACAGTAGACTTCTTGCCCATTTTGCCTCAGGTATGGAAATACTCATAGACATGCTAAAGCATTGCCAAGACACTCATCAATTCATTAGTAACAAATTTTAATGTTCTGAATGATTAATTTGAAGAATTTCTAGAAAAGTTACTGCCAGGCTTTCCACAACTCTTACCAGTAAAACAAAGAATTGACTGATCTGATAGAAATAAAAAAACTCTCTATAAAATACGACATGTGAGCCTTGATACTTCCTATGTTTAACAGTGGCTGTAAAGATAGAAATGGAAGTGTCTGATGGGTTAGTTCAAGCTGCAGTTCATGTCATTACAGTAAATTCAGCAGGACAGTCTGCTAATATATAATTTCAGTGAGCTACAAGAACCTTAATTAGCTCTCTAATTATGCTGGCTGAGTGATACCCACCACAAAGGCAATTTCTGCAAAGGAGCGAAGTCAGATTGAAACTGAACAAGGAGCATACAGCTCACAGACTGGTAATGATGTCAGTAAAATCTTCTAATTGGCAAAAGCAGGAATGAATCAATCATTTTAAGCATATCTAAATGATGAAGGAGAAAAACAAACCTTATTTGTGCAGAGATTTGACAAAAATAAGCAAATAGAGCTTTAGTTGTACCTGATAGCGAGTTGATTCATTTGAACAATAGAAAGTACTCTTAGAAATCTATAAGCTCACAGCAGTGTTCCTGAGACCACATTAATTTGATTTTAGACAACAATTTCTTGTGTTTCTGAAGAACAATTTACTCAATATTCTACTAACTAGAAGGGGTGTACAATTAGCTCTTGACTCTGGAAACCTCAAGACCTCATAGCTGGTGTGGACCACTGCCCAAGGGCTGACAACCACTGCTGACGGGCCCACAAAGGAGCTATCCTTACAGTCCCATCATGTTCTGTCTTGTCTAAGAAATCAATTTGCACTTGGGAGGAAAGATACTGAGAAAAAATATGACACTGGATGATTGCAGAGATAAAACAGCCCAGCAGACTACTCCAGCACTGAGTGATCAGCCAGTCAGGAGCACATCCTAAGGAACTTAATTCTACAATTTACAAATAGAGCTCTGACTAAGCTAAATTCCTAATACAACTCAGCAGTAACTTTATGGAGACATTTGCTCTATCTATATTATTCTGGAATCACAGAAAGGTTCTGCAAGCCAGTCAAACCATCCATAACTACACAGAGCACACCTCAGATCCATAGTACCAAATGAAATAAACAAAAAAGATCAGTCTTTTAAGGAAATTTACAGACTATGACTTAGTTCACTCTGTAATATTCTGGCAACCTCATGATGTTGTATTGGCGGTAATAAATGCTACTTGGACAGTGAAACTACAGTAATTCTCATCAACAGCAAAGCCCATACTTCATCTCATAAACGCAGACAAATGATACAATTGATAAAAGTGCTGAAAACATGACAATTCTCACTGGGTTCCCAGTCAAACCAGTTAGGATAAAAAATTATTTATGCATTACAATCACAAACAATAGATATGGGCAACATATCTTCTCTTTAACATAAGTTACACAACCCTCTATGCATAATATGCAAGCTTGTGAAAATGCCATAATTTCCTTTGAAATGTACTTTTCCACAAACCCAAACTTACAAGTCTGATAACTTCCAACAAAATGTATTGGAGCAACTAATGTTGTTTCCAACTGTTTCTCTTGGTTACAAATATACTGGAAAGCTTTGCACAAGATGCAGTCTGTGTAACTCTTTCTTATTAGGAGTTGTTTTCCTCAGTGTGTGGGATGTTAACAGGTGTATTCATCATGATGTTCCACACCAAATGCTGTCTCATGTTGCTTTAGTCATCAGTTTGAGATTCAGATCCAAAATGCATAACTTCTCACCCTCTTTTGCAAATGTTTCAAGAGTCAACTCCCAAAGGAAGTATAACCTTCAGGACAGCGTGCCTGTGACTCCATGCCTTATGAAAACCTCATTGTCCTTTTCACACAAGCTCTAATAGAATGATTAGAAACAGCTGTTGACATATACAGTATTCAGCTATGGCTGGGCTAGAAGTAAGGATAAAGCAAGACACAAAAGCTGCTTTGCCACAGACAACTAGCAAATACACACATCTCTGTGAGTATAACAAGAGAGAGATGTGCTTTGGCAGCCAACACACCCCAACAGAATTTTGTCTTTCACATAATAAAACCAGCTGGCACAGTGCTCAGAGTCCTTATGAGGTGAAATTAGAATCGTAAAATATCTCAAGTTGGAAAGGACCCATAAGGATCACCAAGTCCAACTCCCTGTCCCTCACACGATGACCTAACAATTAACCATATGACTGAGATCATTGTGCAGATAGATGCTCCTTGAACTCTGACAAGACTTAGTGCTGCAACCACTTCCCTGGAAAGCCCGTTCCAGTGACAAATTACACACATATGTACTGCATATCCACAGAGAATGAGGTCTGATTGCAGAGTTCACAGTAGTAATGAAAAAAAGTCCAACCAGCTGGAAAGCATGCAGCCATGCTCTCCAGATGTATTGCGGTAATCCCTAGGGTTATTCATGCCCTTCCTGGCTGAGATACAAGAACCACTTTTTGTTATTATTTCAGCATTCATGTGCCTGTAGACTAAGTTAACTCCTCATCAGCAGGATGAAGAGAATGCACAATGATGAGATATGATGACTTCTAGCATTCTGTGAACTTTTACACAACAAATGTAATTCCTTTAAAAATTCCAATTTTATTTTAGACTCTAAATTCTGCCATGGCTAAGCAGCAGGAAGATTATGCCTCGTTCTAGAAAAGACACTGTCCTCTTCTTTTATGGCAACAACTGACTTAGTATTAGGCAGCCTGTCTCTGCCCCATTCCCAACAGCATGGCCTGTGATGAGCTAAGCACTGTGAACAAAGGTGTATATTTTCTGTATGTATATTTTTGAATATACATACAGAAAACCAGCTGTCATTGCTATGCTTTAGTATGCTGTTGTTAACAGCCTGATTTGTTGATGGTTTCCTGAGTAAGACAGGAGACCAGTCTTCTTAATGCATGGAAATAACAGAAACAAACAAAAAGCCTGATTAAAGCAAGCTGGTCCCTGGAAAATGAATCTTACCTAAGAATATAAGAAACACCCAAGCATAAAATTACACGAATGAATTTTAGTAGTGGACCTCGTCTCATTAAGGAAAAACTTCGTGTTTAGTGCAACAATGAAATATCAGCCAGGTCTGTAATAAATGCAAACTACAGAAAAACAAAAAAAATCCCAAAGCATGAACAAGGAAAAAACAATACTTAAAGCCTTCTCACCTCCCCACCCTTAAACAGGTACCTTTTCTGTTCTAGTCCCAAGTCCTGCAGTCACTGCTGCATACAGAACCCATGGGTTTTTCAGCAATACAAAGGTCTATGAAGGCAAGGAGAAATGCTTTTTAAGTTTTCTGATTCTACAGAAATTTTCAGGAACATTTTATTATACCAGAGAAGAAAAATGGCATGATGAATTATAAGGTGTAATAAAGAGGTATTCTCCTTTTTGTTCTACTGCAGATACATAGTGAAGTGAAGCTCAGTAATGTCATAACTAAAGACTGGCAAGACCCAGGGTCTCTTTCAGGATATGCAATAATCCTATGAACTAAGCACAGGGAAAATACCCTCAATTAACTCAGGAGTACACATCTCCTATTCATTAGCCTTTCCTGGCTTACTACAGTGAGGTCAGCTGGTTCACTGTGCCTATGCTCATTGACGAAGATGCAAACCAGATGTGAATATATCCACTACATGTGTTACAAAACTCTGTATTGACTGCAATTCAAATTGGATTACCAGTACTCTGAATTATCTGAATAATAGAGAAGGAATGGCTTTAGGTACATATCAGAAGTTACTGATTGCCTCCCTAGCTGCTTCTTCAGCTCCTGAGTACAATAATACTACTTCCATCCTCTCATGCAGAGACAGCAGGATAGCTCGTAAAATGATCAGGACAGAAACAATGCAGTTTCTCCAGATGGGCAATTCCTTGGTTTTGAAGAAAATTAAGAAAAAATAATATTAGGCAACATAGTTTTTTTCTATGAAAAACCTTACTGCTAGATAGTAACTATAAGAGTGCAAAGGTGCAGGCAGGCTCAACAATCTTGGTGCTGTAAGGGCTTTCCAGCAAAGGTCTCTTCATAAGGACACAGTACTATAACTTAGAAGTCACCATGGAAGGTCTCTAGTCCAACATCCTGGACACAAAACTTACTTATTTCAAATTTCTGTCCTTCCACCATGCACAGCTGGGAAGTGCCTTGCTCCGGGCAGTGGCTCTCAACAGCCACTCTCCGTAGGTACAGGCAGCTGTCTGTTGACACCAGAGAAGTCATCCTTCTCCAGGCTGAACACAGCTCCCCAGCCTCCCCTCCTAGGGCCTGTGCTCCAGCCCCATCTGTGTTGGTGATCGTGTGCTGAACTTACTCCACTTTACTGATCTTTTTCCTATAGTGGGGACCCCAAACCAAACAAAAACCAAAATCTGGGAGTGGTTTCACACATGATAAGTAGGGAATATTCATACAGCCCAGGGTGTCACTAGCCTCTTCTGATTCCAGAGCACACTTCTCAGACAACTGTCCCCCAGGATGCTGGCCTGTCTCTGCAGAGCTGCTCCTCAGGTCCTCTGTTGCAGTATGCATCACTGTAGGGCTCTGCCTTTCTGAGGGCATGGTTTGTTGCTGCTGAATTTCATCAGGTCTTTGCCATCCATTCCTGCCAGTTGTCCAGGTTCCCCTGTATCAAGAACAGTGTGGCCAGCAGGGCCAGGGCAGAGATCATCCTCCTGCGTTCCTCACTGGTGAGGCTGCAGCTGAGTACTATGTCAATTTTTGGGACATTCAGTTCAAACAGGACTTTGAGGTTCTGGAACATGTTCAGAGAAGGGCAAGTTTCATGAAGGATCTAGTAAACATGTCATATAAGTAATGTCTGAGGCATCTTCATTTGTTTAGTCTGTAATAAAGGAGGCTCAGGGGAGACCTAATCACTCTCTACAATTTCGATGCAAGGAGGCTATTATTTGGTGGGGGTCTCTTCTACTGTGCCTACAATGAGAGGACAAAGGAAATGGCCTTAAGCTAAGACAGAGGATATACATATTAAATACTAGAAAAAAATGTTTCACTGTTATAGTGGTCAGGCACTGAAATAGATTGCCCATGGAAGTGGTGGAGTCAATATCCCTGTATATGTTCAAGAGGCATCTGGATCTGGTGATGGGTTTAGTGGTTTAGGGGCGACAGTGGCAGGCAGTGCCAGGTGAGTGGTTGGACCAGATGATCTTGTAGGTCTCTCCCAACTTTCATAATTCCATGGCTGCTGGCTCTGCTCTCCAGCACATCAACGGGCACCACAAAATTTGGTGTCATCTACAAACTGAGTTTGCGTGTCCTCCATCTCCCCCTTCAGACCACTGACAAATACATTAAACAGGACAGGTCACAGATCCCTGCAGTAACCCACTTTTCACCAGTTCATTAACCAATTGCCGGTGAGTCTGAGCATCAAACCAGACTTTTACCTATCTAGCTCTCCACCCATTCAAACATGAAGTCCTGAGCTGGATACAGGAATAACATGGGACAGTTTCAAAAGCCTTGCTAAAAGGGCAGTACATGACATCTACTATCTTAACACCATCAACAGATTCCATCATTTCATCAGTCAGGCAACCAGGTTGGTTAGACACAATTTATCCTAGTAGCTTCCTAATGATGCCATTTAGATTGGGATTGCCTGGCTTACACTAGATTTCCTTTCTCTCTCTCGCAAACTGTCCTGTAGATTTTAGAGACTGAAAATTACTAAGTGCTCTTTTTGGTTGTAGGACTTGTCTGGGAACGGAAAGGAAGAAAGCAGTTTCACCAGTATATGATAGTGTTCATTGAAAAAAAAAACCAGAAAAAAGAAGAAAGTATAGTATGCCATAGGTATAGACTGCAACTACAGAATCAAAGAATTGTTGATGTTGGAAAGATTTTTGGCCTCTTCCATTTCCCCCATAAAAGGAAACAGGAGACAATGTTTCTTCTCCTTCAAAATTAATAAATATAACAATTCAAGTGATTATTACTTAAAGTAAGATCTAGTCTAACAGGACTCTCAGTCTTCTTCGAATAATTTTAAGTTCCCTGGCTCTGGCAGTCTTATAGTGATCTTCAAAACGCACAGAATGTAAAGAACAGTTTACTGTCCTCTTAATTTCTAAACAACCTAAGAAGATTATACTTTAATACAGCCTAGAAGTAGAATTTTAAACACACTGTTTTGAAATCCTGAGCCAGAAAAGTTTTCTTTTAAATCAGCAGGAAGCATTCTCCATGAAGGTCACCCTTTGACAAAAAAAAATCCTTTGATGGGAGAGGTTGCTCTTGGGTTGATACCAGCTGTGCTTTCCAGCCTGGGTGAAACACGTTCAGGCATGCTGATATACCAGGGAGCCTCTTTCTAAGTTGAAACATATAATAAGACTGCATAAAACCTGAAAGAAAAGGGGCCTTGAACTTTTAAGTAGTCACAAAGTCTTCTGTAACTGACTGGATACAAAATTCCTCAGATTGTTTCAATTAAAATACTTTTGGACTTTATACCAAGACATTTGTAGGAATTCCTGCTGTTTCTTCATAGCTGTATACTTTTTGAGATATAAGACAGGTGGCACTAAGAATCTGTGACTTTCTGTTACCCACCATCAATCTATTGCACACTGCAAGGCCTGCTCCAGGCATTTTGCAACACGTTTCTTTTTCTCGGGTAGTTTTTCAGATACAGCACATTAGGCTTAGACAAAAGTCTGCTTGTTCGTGAGAACTACAAATACACATACTTCTAAACAGCCAATCAAGGTTACAAAACATATTTATTTCTCATCAAGCACCAAATCTTCATCTCTCTAACTCTGGCTGACAAACTGAGCTCATTCTCAGCCAAAGATTAAGATGGAAACAGAGCACCGCGTAGTTTTCAACTCATCTTTTCTCTCACATGAAGAAAGCTTTCAAATCACCTTTATGTATTCAGTCCTGCAAGCTTCACATTGCACAGCCAATGAACCTGCTAATTTTAAGCTAATCAGCTATAGCAGTCCATTCCATGCACAGGGCAGAATCCAGCTACCTTTGTGTAAGAGTAAGAGCTGTGTGTTGCGTCAGGCTGCTCTGCAGCTTGCCATTCTCAACAGGGAACAACTGCCTTCAGGCCCAGAACTGGCCATGGAATCCCTCTCAGACCCTAAAGCTAAGTTGTGTACCAAGTAAAAGCCATGAATTGCTTAGCATCTCTTGCCATTAATCAATAAAGGACAACAGAGATATTCAGATATTATTGAAATATAAGTATTCTACTGACATTCCACAGGACAGGACACCAACATGTTTTCTGTCCTCTTCTTCACGAGCAGCCACTGAAGTACACAAGATTAATTTTCTCCTGTAAACGTGAAGAGTATGAAGAAGATTGATGTATGCTCATTCTTACCTGTCACTGAAAAAGCATTTGAGTATCCAACTGCCGCTGTCCCATAAAGTGTTGAGAATAAACACTTACCCCACACACATTCAAAATGTAGCATGTCATGACTACAGCACGTTTTGACCAGTGAGGGTTAGGAGAATGAAACACTGGATAGTCTAGCCTATGGTGGGTATACAACAGTCAAATATGCCACACTATAGTAAAGCATAACAAATCCAGCATCAAAGAAAACATAAAGACCAAGACAACTCTCTAAGGATATCTTTGAAAATGTTGCAATGACAAATCACCTCCACTGCTTCAAAAACATTCAGGGACTAAAGGATAGCAGCTAGATTACAGCCACATTGTATGAAAAAAAAAACTAAGAGGCACAGCTAAAGAAAGAACATTAGTGTCTTATAATGACAGTTGGTTTTTCCTCCACAAGTCTTCTCAAACATGTCATATCTGTGTAAATAAAACATTTAGCTGTAAAATATATTTGAAAGCTGATACAGAAAAAACCCTATTTTTTTTTTTACTATATATATTAGTATACAAAGGATTTATATGGACAATTTTAATATTGCAGTGTTACTTTAGAAGTTACAAATCCTAAACTCCTTTCCAGTCACAGTGTTCCCCAACTTTATATTACATTTCAAACATGTTAAATTACATTAATGAAGGTTTTATGCAGTTGTCCTTCCTCAGCATTCCAGAACACAAATTGTCCTTCTGCTCTATCTAATTTAAACACTGCTTATATGTGACATGCACTAAGTTTGACAGAGGTGTCTTAAAAAATTCACACTGAGCCTATTTCAGATAAGAGGGAATGAGACTGAATTATCCTGCTGAAGAAAGATAAAAGGAGTAAGGTCATGGCTGGCATAACTTGAACAAAGTCACAAAGTGAATGCTGTATGAACCATGAAGAAAGACATATTTATGACTTGGAGAAGCCTTTATGTTGAAAAAATCCCTTAAACTCAATAGTTGAGGGTATCCATGCAGAGCAAAAGAAACACACAGTACAGCAGGATAAGTCCTGTTTCTGGCACAAAATTTTTCAGATGACCAGCACAGAAGAAATGCACAAGAAAAGACAGACAAAAAAAAATCAATACAGGATATTTATGTTAAGAATTCAAGGAAATAATGACAAAGGCACAAGTGGGATGTGGTGTGGCCTGAGGTACATATTTGAAGAAAAAGAGAAGACAGTGAAGAGGATGGAAGTTGGATAAGAGGAACAGGGGGAAAAACATGGGAATGTGGAAGGTAAGAGAGAGAACAAATAGAGATGAAAATAAAGGAAGTGTTTGGCAAAAGAAGAGAAGAAATCAAAGATGCAAGAACGGGAGGGAGGGAGGGAGGGAGGGAGGGA